>NC_089815.1:33702762-33705262 GCF_029633855.1 Hoplias malabaricus | reverse complement strand
TGAATTGCCTTCGATAGTAGAAGAGACACCACCCTCACCTCACGCACCGATTGGGCCCACCATACCCGACGGTGCATCTGTTCAGGACACCCCCTCGGGGGAGATAGAGCAGACATGCTTGGTGGTGGAACTCCCGGACCAGGACATAGTCTGTAAGCTTTGTGGCGTGCGACCAGGGAAAATCACTCAGGCAGCAAGGCACTTTGCCGCCTGTCATAAGACTACTCTGGTGACGTACAGTTGTCGTAAGTGTGGCAGGGGCAGTGAGAACAGCCACTCCATCAGCACTCACTACCCTAAGTGCAAGGGGAGGGCAGAAGGAGTACAGGCCGATCAACTGGCCCATCGATGTGGTAGTTGCGAAGCGTCCTTTGCAACTAAGAGCGGGCTTAGCCAACACAAACGACACGTCCACCCAAGTGAACGGAATATGGAGAGGATCGCGGAGGTACGCTCCAAGAAGGTGAAGGGGGGTGCGACCTCGCTATGGAGTGCTAAGGAGGTGGAAGAGTTACTGAAGCTCGAGGAGAGATATGCGGGCGAGAGGTACATTAACATGGCGATCGCCAAGCATCTCCCCAGTAAAACTAGCGAGCAGGTAAGGGAGAAAAGACGTCGGCTTGTCAGGACCCCCATAAATCCGTCAGAGGATCATAGCGGTGATCTGAGACAGGAGATGCCAGCGCCACCCCTGGTTCAGGGGATCGCCGAGAAATTGAAAGAGAGGGCGGCCTCCCTGGATCTTTCTCTGAGCGAGCTCGGCGGCAGTGGGGATTTGCCAAGGGAGGATCACGAGTTGGGTGAGCTCGTGGAGGCTACGGCCTCGGCTTTGAGGGGGAGGCTGGGAGCTGGTGTCTCGAGTGCTCTGAGTCATAGTACTCCTGGTAGTAGGCAACGAGGGGCAGGCCGTGTTTTCAGAAACCCTCAGGGAGGAAACAGGGCGGCCAAGCGGAAGACTTATAGGAAACATCAGAGGATGTTCCTTAAGGATCCTGCGAGGCTAGCCAGTGAAATCCTTGATGGAGTGGAAGGAACAGAATGTCCAATCCCACTGGCCATTATAGAGCAAGCGTACAGGACCAGTTGGGAAGGGAATGTCAACTTTGCTGGACTAGGCCAATTTACATCATCAGGAGAAACGGACAACGAGTGCTTTGCAGAGCCAATCACGGCCAAATCTGTAAAAGCTGCCCTAGGCAAGATCAAGCGCGACACCGCCCCGGGCCCAGACAGGATCACAAAGCAGATGCTAAGTGACTGGGATCCGAAAGGCGAAAAACTGGCACGGCTGTACACCACGTGGTTGGTCAGCGGAGTGGTACCCAGGGCTTTCAAGGAATGTCGGACAACACTAATTCCTAAATCTACTGATCGGGAGGCGCTCAATGACGTGGGGAACTGGAGACCCATCACCATTGGATCAGTGATTTTAAGGCTCTTTTCTAAGATTCTGGCGGAGAGGCTGGCGCGTGCTTGCCCATTGAATCCTAGACAAAGGGGGTTCATCCGCGCCCCTGGGTGTTCCGAGAACCTAAAGGTTCTGCAAGGCCTTCTCGGACACTGCAAAAAAGAGCGGGGCCAGCTTGCGGTAGTGTTTGTCGATTTCGCGAAGGCTTTCGACTCCATCTCTCATGATCACATCCTGTGTGCACTGATGCAGAGACAGGTTGACCATCACGTGATTAAGCTGATCCAATCAGCTTATGTGGACTGCGTGACCAGAATCATTGTCAATGGGGACAAGACGGACCCCATTGAGATGAAGGTTGGAGTGAAGCAGGGAGATTCTATGTCTCCAATCCTCTTCAACCTGGCTATGGATCCCCTGATCCAAGCCCTCGACAACCTTGGAAGTGGCTATATGGTAGGAGGTACTAGGGTTAGTACCTTAGCGTTTGCAGATGATCTTGTCCTGATTAGTGACTCCTGGGAAGGCATGAGAGACAACATCGCTATCCTAGACACATTCTGCGAGAAGACGGGGCTTAGGGTTCAGCCCAAGAAATGTCACGGGTTCCTGATTGGGAAGGGAGTTACCTCCTTCACGGTCAATAACTGTAAGGCGTGGAGGTTGGGAAAGGAACCAATTCATCTCATCAGCCCTGATGAGATGGAGAAATATCTGGGGGCAAGGGTGAATCCTTGGGTGGGGATCACCAAGCCAGATATCCACACCCAGCTGAGGGAGTGGGTGACTAAGATCAACAATGCTCTTCTCAAACCAGTCCAAAAAGTCAGAATGTTGAATAACTTTGCAATTCCCAGGATGATCTATCTGGCTGATCACTGCGACTTTAGGGGCACAGCACTAGCCACTATGGATGGCACAATCAGGAAGGCTGTGAAGGAGTGGCTCCACCTGCCTCAGTCAACCTGTAATGGCTTGCTATATTCTAGGGCTCGAGATGGTGGCTTGGGTATCCAGAAGTTAGAGGCCCTCGTGCCTTCCATCCAAGCGAGACGCCTATACCGGTTGCTGAACTCCGAAGACGGTATAGTG
>NC_089815.1:33672762-33697762 GCF_029633855.1 Hoplias malabaricus | reverse complement strand
TGGGATGGTTGTCCAATTGCTGTCAAATATATTGGAAGTGGGATGGTTGTCCAATTGCAATATATTCTGATGGTGTCAAATATATTGGAAGTGGGATGGTTGTCCAATTGTAATATATTCTGATGGTGTCAAATACATTGGAAGAGGGATGGTTGTCCAATGGCAATATATTCTGATGGTGTCAAATATATTGGAAGTGGGATGGTTGTCCTGATGGTGTCTAATATATTGGAAGTGGGATGGTTGTCCAATTGCAATATATTCTGATGGTGTCAAATATATTGGAAGAGGGATGGTTGTCCAATTGCAATATATTCTGATGGTGTCAAATATATTGGAAGTGGGATGGTTGTCCTGATGGTGTCTAATATATTGGAAGTGGGATGGTTGTCCAATTGCAATATATTCTGATGGTGTCAAATATATTGGAAGTGGGATGGTTGTCCAATTCCCATACATCCTGATGGTGTCAAATATATTGGAAGAGGGATGGTTGTCCAATTGCAATATATTCTGATGGTGTCAAATATATTGGAAGTGGGATGGTTGTCCTGATGGTGTCTAATATATTGGAAGTGGGATGGTTGTCCAATTGCAATATATTCTGATGGTGTCAAATATATTGGAAGTGGGATGGTTGTCCAATTCCCATACATCCTGATGGTGTCAAATATATTGTAAGTGGGATAGTTGTCCAATTCCCATACATCCTGATGGTGTCAAATATATTGGAAGAGGGATGGTTGTCCAATTGCAATATATTCTGATGGTGTCAAATATATTGGAAGTGGGATGGTTGTCCTGATGGTGTCTAATATATTGGAAGTGGGATGGTTGTCCAATTGCAATATATTCTGATGGTGTCAAATATATTGGAAGTGGGATGGTTGTCCAATTCCCATACATCCTGATGGTGTCAAATATATTGGAAGAGGGATGGTTGTCCAATTGCAATATATTCTGATGGTGTCAAATATATTGGAAGTGGGATGGTTGTCCTGATGGTGTCTAATATATTGGAAGTGGGATGGTTGTCCAATTGCAATATATTCTGATGGTGTCAAATATATTGGAAGTGGGATGGTTGTCCAATTCCCATACATCCTGATGGTGTCAAATATATTGTAAGTGGGATAGTTGTCCAATTCCCCTATATCCTGATGGTGTCAAATATATTGGAAATGAGATGGTTGTCCAATTACCATACATCCTTATGGCTTCAAATATATTGTAAGTGGGATGCTTGTTCAATTACCATATATATTGTGTCAAATATGTTCAAAGTGGGATGGTGTCCCATCACTACATATTGTCATCAGAGCACGTTTTAGGAAAACATAATTGTAATGTCTAAAAATACATTTAGCCATATATCCCATGACTCCCTGATCTCATATCTGTCTTTGGAGTTGTAAAATTCTACTGTCCAAAATCCATATATTTTTTTTGACTTGAATATATTGGAAGTAGGATTATCAGATCTCAGCTTCAGAACAACATAAGAGGTTTTTACAAACGGGTCTATCTTTGTCTGGGTCTATCTTACTCAGCGTGTGAGTTTGGAGAAGATTGGAGAGAATAAATATTTTCACTCAAAAAAACTAAAAGGGGTCCCCCTATGAGTTGTTTTTAAGTGAAAAAATTTATGTCCTCCAATCATCTCCAAACTCACACCCTGAGTTGATGACACTCAGACTTAGACGAAACTGGTCTTACTTTGAAGATATTTCACTCCTAAGCCAAGATCTGATAATCCAACTTCCAATATATTCCAGTCAAAAAAATATATGGGTTTTTGACAGTAGAATTTTACACTTCTAATTACAGAAAAAGGATCAGAGGGACTTGGGCTGTATGGAAACATGTATTTTTTTAACTATATAAAATGTTTTCCCAAAATGTATAAGTCTTTACTTTAACCATCCCAATTGCAATATATTTGACACAAGTGTTATATATTATATTTAAGCAGTACATTTCTTCGTAGATGTCTTTCAGTAACTGTAAAACATTTATTTTAATTATTTGTAATTTGCTAAGACACATGGAAGACCTTTACATCCCGAGGTAGTGATAGCTTACAACCTGGTCTCACACCTACTTGTGATATAGTCACATATATAGGAGACTGCAATTCATGCTGAAAATATGCGATATGTCACGAATTGCAGATTACTATATCACGAGTAGGTGTGAGACCGGGCTGTAGCTTAACATTACTGGCTGATGTAACTTTGCTAACTGACAAAGCGACACATTTATGTTATGATTAAAACCAATATTTAACAAAAAATATATTCATTAAACACATGAAAAGTGTTGTATTCTAATCAAATGATATTTAAACTCCCGCACGAGTTATGCACAGGGGCCGTGTCTTCATTAATTCAGACTTATTATCCTGGATTTAAGTCCTTTATAGAGTATTTAGTTATTTTTTATAACGTCTCTTCCTTACACATGTAAACAATCGTACACACACAAAAATGCGTGTATTTGTATAACTAAAAATGTGAGTCTGTAAACAAGTTTTAGTCCCCACACCGAGATTATATCCATCTACACACAGACAAAGAGAGAGTCCACCAGTTTCGCTACACTACACTTTGTTTGGGTTTTTATGTACTGTTTCTAATTCTATATTTTTGTTGTGATATCAGTTATAATTGAATATGTATTTTGTCTCGTTCACCAGTGATATTTTTCAGTTACTGTAGTTAAAACAGCATTTAACTAATCCATACGGGCCTACTTACATATTCATGATTGGATTTACATCACACACTGTAGCTGACACGAAACATAAATCCTTTGTGAACGTAGTCCCTACGTTTCATCTGAATTATTCATAACATAGTGAGCGAAGCACTGACCTATGGCTACGTTGAGCCCTACGTGAGCAGTGTGAAGACAGCAATATTAGTAAGCTGATCCCCATAGCAACTGGAAGTTAATTTTTCACAATAAAAAACCTCTGGTGTTTAGTACCTTAAAATTTGTAAACATGCATATTATTATATAACTTCATTCATAACATGCTCTAAAGCTTTTCATAATTGTATATCAAACAAACATCACTATTCTCTCACACTATGTGTGTGACACATACTGAGATTTGACATTGATAAATTATGTGCATTCTTTTAATAGCATACTGCTAAACAATACAGTGTCAATACAAACCCATGGTGAAATTAACTTTCCAGATCCTCCTCTTTCTGTAAACGTATTGTATGTTTAACGATACATTAAGTTACTCATGTTTTATTTAATTATGTGTATCTACTTCTATATATAAATTAAGAGAGGATAAATCTCCTTCAAAATGAAATTGAACAAAAAATTCTGAATTAAAAAAGGGCTTTTTCAGCAGTTCAGTGGTGGTTGAAGTGAGGGGTTTATATATATATATATATATATATATATATATATATATATATGTGTGTGTGTGTGTGTGTGTGTGTGTGTGTGTGCTTTTAAACGTATTTATATATGTATAATGTTAATACAAAATCTCATAAAAAACATGGTCAAATCCAATACGCTTAGAGACCAACGACATTCCTTACACCTGGACCCCCATGACTACTGACGAAGAACACTCAGAAAAGTGACACTGAGCCTGCTGTGGGCCAACGCTGTTTTCTGACTGTGACTCTGAGCCGAGTGTAGTCAATTCACAAAAAACATTATAAGAACGCAGTACCAAAGCATGGCTCAATTTTGCATGTAGGTATTTGAGTATACACTAAGTAGGCTACAAGCTTATTGTTTTTATAATACACTTTATAAACTTGAATTCCTCTGTTTTTTTTTCATTTGTTTTAAATTATGCTCTAAACGTGTTGGATTCTCCGTGTTGACACGTAGCGTATAATTTCGTGTTAACACGTTAAGGTATTGACGCGTTATGAACGTGTTAACACGTTAAGTTTGTGTATTTCGTGAATCATGATGCTTTACTGCCACCTACTGGTGTATGGCGTTATTGCTGAAACAACATAAAGCCTTAACTTACCAAATAACGGAAACAATTCCAGTGTTTAATGTTCTGAACAATGTTTATGAGATTTTGTATAAACATTATACAAACATAATATTTATATAAACATAAATACGTTTAAAAGCGCACACACACATATATATATATATACCCCTCACTTCAACCACCACTGAATTTACTGCTGAAAAAAGCCCTTTTTTAATTCAGATTTTTTTGTTCAATATAATTTTGAAGGAGATTTATCCTATCTTAACATATATAAGTATGTGGCCACAAATGGGTCCACAATTCCATTTAGACCTAACAGGTGGTGGTGGGGTCTTAGTTCCGAAAAGCCATTTAGTGGACAAAATAGCAGTTGCTTACCTCTTCGTAGTACCACACCATCCCAATCCACATATATGATACGCCGCTTGGTGGACCTTATCGGCCTAGCGCGCGGCGCCCCCTAGACGATTTACTTTGCAGAGCCCGGGGTCGGGTCCTGGGCACACGTGGTGAGAGCTAAAAATCCTCAAAGTTTGGGCCTTTTACCCGCACTTTTGCATCAATCCACCAGGTGGCTCCCGGAACGTCCCGATTCCAATATATTCCATTACAGGCGTATATATTTATCATTCGTTGAAGTGTTTTGTAATGTTTTTAATACTTTTAACATGCCCAACATCCATAGACATTAACATTTTTAAAGTGTTGGCTACTTTGATAAGGCAACACAAACGTCCTTTCACAAAGTTTCCAACTATCTTTGATATATTTATAATGCCAGTAAACCGACAAACACGTAACCACAGTGAGCCAGCCTGTCCTTCTGAAACTCTTGTCCGAACGCCTTACTTTCAAATTTTCAAGTTAGCTAATGTTACTGCTGCATTACTTAAGGTGGAAGCGAAAAATTTAAAAGCTTCTGAGCGAACACCAGTCAGAATGTCAACACTAGAACTATCAGGATTTTCATATACCCCCTTTTTCTACCAGAGGCTGCCAAATGGCAGTGCTGGGGTAATTTGCAACCCATTAGGCCACCTTTTGTTATGTACATTAAGCCACTACTAGGTGCTAAAACGGGGGGATGGGTGATAGTGTGAACTGTGTTGACTGACAAAGCTCTGAGAGTCACAGCAGGCACAGACTTTCAGGAGTTTAGTTTAGGGCAACAGTCTCAACAAATAAAAAATATTTTGGTACTTTGGCAGTTTTCTCAGCTGCTGATAATTATTATTATAATCTTTCAAAAATATAATGAAATAATACTTGTTTATTTAGAATACACACAATAAAGAATTATTTAAGCTTTTTAGTTTATATTTGTTGATCTAATGCAGTATTATTTGATGTGAAACCTACAAAAACCTTGAGAAATATAAATAAAAAAATCAGTTAAGTAAAAATTGCTCAAAAATAGTATTTAAGTTTAATTTGAGTCATATTTACTTGTCAAGAAAAACACTTTGCCAATGGGGTGAGATATTTTGACTTAAAACAAGAAAAAATGTCCTGATAATATTCTTTTACTTGGGTTTTTAAATGTTTAAGTAAAAATGTCCTTTTTACAAGTAGCTGAGGGTTGTTTTTTGTATAAATTTATGTAAAAATATCTTTACCTATTGGCAGTTTTTCAAAAGACAAAAACTACTTAAAATAAGGTTACAACATATCAGAGCTATTTTGACTAATCAATATGCCACTTTTTGCACTGTGAAAACAATCCTACATTAGTACAAAGGAGGCAGTTTTTCAAAAGGCAAATTTACTTAAAATCTGAACTTTAGCTATTTTGACAAATCATCAGTGAGAAAACAATCCAAAATTAGTACAAAGGAGGCAGACTTGAGGTGTTTTGGAATTATAGTTCAAATAATGTCTTTGTGTGAGTTTTAGAGAAAGATGACTGCAGACACTGGAAAACTTGTTAATAAAGTGCATAAACTTTATATAATAAACTGCACCAAAGTAAATAGCCTATCTGGCTACATGCTGAGTGAAATAAAATAGAATAAACCTTTCTCACTATAGTACAATATTACAAATATACACGATGGAGGTAACTGAGATGGGTGTGTCAGTGTCAGTCAGGGTGTGTATTCCCTGCCACATACGCCAAGGGTCAGAGGAGGTAAAGTGCTCCTCAATCCAGAGTTTGTAGCAGTGCTTGGCTATAGCTATTAGTCTCTTCATATTGCCAGGAACTCCAGTGGGCGGTACAAAGGACGCTCGTACCCTGAGCGCTTCTATGCTGAGGGATGCCATGGTAAGAAATCTCAGACCACCAGTCTTGTTTTTTGCCCTTCTTTTGTACGCATTAGGTTTTTCCATTTATGTGCATCTGCTTTTGTTTTTTTTGTGAATCAGGACCGGCGTTTGTAGCAGTGCTTGGCTATAGCTATTCCTCTCCTCAGGTTAGCTCTGACCAAGCTGTATGCTTCCCTGCATCCTGATCTGAAGGCAGCATCTCTGGCTTTGAGCAGAGTGCGAACCTCTCTGTTCATCCAGGGCTTCTGATTAGGGAATGTTAATTATTATGGCAAACTTAAAATTAATGATTAAGTATCACCAGGAAGAAAGATCGACGCTCAAAGAATTCTTTGAGGAGAAGAGAGGAATAAGACAGACAGTCAAAGATTCTCTCTTATCTCTTGAATTTATTGAACAAATCCAAGCCATATATAGGACCCCAGTCACGTACACCATTATTAGATCATGTCTCGTTCCATCAACCCAAACATTCCCTTATTGGTGCCTCGTCATCTCCCTTTTATCTCCGTCCTCTTCGTATTGCCAGGAACTCCAGTGGGCGGTACAAGGACACTTGTACAAGCGCTTCTATGCTAAGGAATGTCATGTTAAGAAATCTTGGACCCTCGTCAACGTCAGAGAGGATCCCAGGCATGTCGCACCCCTTCTGCATAGGAGGTTATTTCGGGCGGGCCGAGCACAACGTGGGCATGGGCGTTTCCATCAGAGCGGTGACTCTGAAATCTCTTCTGGTAAGATTTCCTAAATTTTCTATGTTTGTTTGCTGGTTATAGCTGTTGTGATTTTGGAAGAGACACACTGCAAAAAGTACAATCTTGAAGTTAAAATTGCTCAAGAATATTATTCTATTTTAATTTGAGTAATTTTGACTTGTATTTTGACTTAAAACAAGACAAAATGTCCTGATACGATTCTTTTACTTTGGGTTTTAAAAAGTTTAAGTAAAAATGTCTTTTTTTACAACTAGCTGAGGGTTGTTTTTTTGTATAAATTTATTAAAAAATATCTTTACCTATTGGCAGTTTTTCAAAAGACAAAAACTACTTAAAATAAGGTTACAAAATATCAGAGCTATTTTGACTAATCAATATGCCACTTTTTGCACTGTGAAAACAATCCTACATTAGCACAAAGGAGGCATACTTCAGATGTTTTGGAATTATAATTCAAATACCATGTTTGTGTCAATTTCACATTATTTGAACCTTTCACTAATCAATTCTCAAACATATGGTCCTGTAGATGAGGAGACTTCACCACCTCCAGGAAAGAGAGGTCGCATGGAGACACACGGGTGGCTGACAGAGACGGCAAAAGATGGCACAGTGTGGCATGAAGCACATAGTTTATATTTCTGTAAAGTTTACATTTCTATTCATGAATACTTTTGTTAACATATTGTTGCATGCTTATTTAATCTTTCATTACTTCCTTTATTACTATTTCATTGTACAGGGAAACCAAGCAAAATGTTTCTTTCCTGTTCATATACCAATAAAACTACCTTGAATCTAAATGTCTGGTAATGTTGACTTTTTTTGTGGGTGGGGGTTCACCAACTTGCTGCAGAGAAGAGTGTGGAGTGCAGTAGAGTGTCTCCTTTCAAATGTAAAGGCCTCATTTACATAACACTGGAGGTGAGAAGAGCTGTTCACACCTGCCAAATGGCAGTTCTTTGGGATTTAAAGGTATAATTGCCAAATGGCAGCGGTTTGGTAGTTCTAGTGTTAAACAATACACCTGCATATAGTCAGCACAAAAAGATTGCTCACACATTAAAATCATGCCCAAGATAATGGAACAATGACGTTCAGAAGTAAGTTATAATCCAGCGTCAGGTAATTTAATGTGGAAGCGAAGAGTTGCAATACAACATTGAGCTTCTGGGCAACCTCAATGTTAAGAAATTAAAATTATACAAGCACATACAGGTGCTGGTCATAAAATTTGAATGTATGCAAGACATGGGTGTCAGCTGTCATGTTCCTTATGCCAAGCCACTCTTGAACAAGAGACAGCGTCAGGAAAAAGGACTGGACTGCTCCTGAGTGGTCCAAAGTTATGTTCCCTGATTAAAATAAATTAGATGAGATTAGATTCAACTTTATTGTCATTGTGCAGAGTACAAGTACAGGGCCAATGGAATGTAGTTAGCATCTAACCAGAAGTGCAATATATAACATTATTTACATAATTTACATAAAGTGCAGTAGTGATATGACATTGTGATTATGGAAGTTAAAGTAACCATATATACATATTGAAATATAAAATATGTAAGCAAAGTAACATTGTGTAGGTGATGCATTATGTACTGAAGGATGAATGAAATACAGCTTTACAGAAGGTGCAGTGAAATGATTGTGCAAGATTTATTTAAAGTGCCTGAATAGTGTTCATCCGGATAACAGCCTCGGGAAAAAAAAACTTTTACGAAACCTGTTAGTGCGGGAAAAGAGGCTCCTGTAACGTCTGCCAGATGGTAAAAGGCTGAAAAGTCCATGATTTGGGTGTGTGACGTCCTTGACGATATTTCTTGCCCTGCCCAGGCAGCGTTTATGGTAGATGTCCTCGAAGGAACTTGAAACTGGACACCTGATCCACTGCAGTTCCGTTGATGTGAATGGGGGCGTGAGCTTGGTTCCTAGTCCGTCTGAGGTCCATGATGATCTCCTTTGTTTTGAGCGTGTTTAGTACCAGGTTATTCTTTTGGCACCACAAGGACAGATGCTGTACTTCATCCCGGTAGGGCGTTTCATTATTGTCTGTAATCAAGCCTATCACCATGGTGTCATCTGCGAATTTGACTACGGTGTTTGAACCATAGGCAGGTACACAGTCATGGGTGAAGAGAGAGTACAGAATCGGGCTAAGAACACAACCTTGTGAAACGCCAGTGTTCAAGGTGATGGTTGATGAATGAAGGTTGCCTAATCTAACAGATTGGGGTCTGTTAGACAGGAAGTCTAAAATCCAGTGGCAGAGTGATGTGCTGATACCCAGAGGGTGGAGTTTGGATATCAGCATAGGCGGAATCACTGTGTTGAATGCAGAACTAAAATCGAGGAACAGCATTCTCACCTATGAGTTTTGACAGTCCAGGTGGGTTAGTGCAGTGCTGTTGAGATAGCGTCCTCTGTGGATCTGTTGCTATGATAAGCAAACTGGTGTGGGTCCAGCGTAGCAGGCAGGCAGGATTTCAAGTGAGAAAGAACTAGTCTTTTAAAGCACTTGGAAATTATTGGGGTGAGTGCTACAGGTCAAAATTCATTAAAGTCTGAAGCAGTAGAATGCTTAGGCACAGGCACAAGGATGGCTGATTTAAAGATAGAAGGTACAGCTGCCTGGGCAAGCGAAACATTAAAGATGTGAGCAAAGACACCCGCAAGTTCCACAGCACAAGCTCTTAGCACACGGCCAGGTACACCACCAGGGCCAGTTGCCTTCCGTGCATTCACTCTGCTCAGCATGCGACTGACGTCCGAATTGGAAAGTACAAGTGGGTTGTTGTCGGTGGAGGATCGTTTATTGAAGATATCAATATCATCTGGTCGAAACGAGCGTAGAAGTTGTTCAGCTCATCAGGGAGTGAAGCACTGTTGGTAGATGGAACAAAGCTAGTTGGTTTATAGTCAGTCAGGGTGTGTATTCCCTGCCACATACGCCGAGGGTCAGAGGAGGTAAAGTGCTCCTCAATCCAGAGTTTGTAGCAGTGCTTGGCTATAGCTGTTAGTCTCTTCATATTGCCAGGAACTCCAGTGGGCGGTACAAAGGACGCTTGTACCCTGAGCGCTTCTATGCTGAGGGATGCCATGCCAAGAAATCTCGGACCACCAGTCTTGTTTTTTGCCCTTCTTTTGTATGCATTAGGTTTCTCCATTTATGTGCATCTGCTTTTCTTTTTTCTGTAAATCAGGACCGGCGTTTGTAGCAGTGCTTGGCTATAGCTATTCCTCTCCTCAGGTTAGCTCTGGCCAAGCTGTATGCTTCCCGGCGTCCTGATCTGAAGGCAGCATCTCTGGCTTTGAGCAATGTGCGAACCTCTCTGTTTATCCAGGGCATTTGAATAGGGAATGTTAATTGTTATGGCAAACTTAAATTTAATGATTAAGTATCACCAGGAAGAAAGATCGATGCTCAAAGAATTCTTTGAGGAGAAGACAGGAATAAGACAGACAGTCAAAGTCAGTCCACACAGTTGTTGATGTGTTTCAGGACAGAGTTAGTGTAGGTGTCCAAGTGGATGTGTGAGCCTGTGGAGGCTCGGGCAGCATACTCACTCCAGTCGGTGTGCTGGAACTGTTGCTGAAGGAAGGAGTCAGCCCCATCCATCCAGAACTTTACAGTTCTGGTTGAAGGCTTAATCCTCTGCATGACTGGAGTGTATTTGGGAAGCAGGAACAAAGAAAGATGATCGGAAAGTCCAAGATGGGGGAGGGGTGTTGTTTTGAAGCTGGTTAAAGTCGAACCGATGCTGAATCCGGTGTTTGTGCAGTGAATGTTAATTTCAAAAAGTGTCTGTCTGTCGTAACTGTAGTTCGCAAGAGTTATTTGCGCAAGAAAACTGGAGATAGCTAAGTACAGAAGTATAACATCACTAAAACCGGTAAGACGCTGAGCCTCGCAGTGTGATCGCGATGCCATCTTGGTCCTGGGAGACCAAGGACCATTTCCTATGGATATCAAGGTCCCAGAATCTGGAGGAAGAGAGGAGAGGCACGGAATCCACATTGCTCGAGGTACCCTGTAAAGTTTCCACAGTAAGTGGCGGTTTGGGGTCCCATGTCATCTGCTGGTGTGGGTCCACTGTATTTTCTGAGGTCCAAGGTCAACGCAGCCGCCTACCAGGGAGATTTAGATTACTTTATGCTTCCTTATGCTTCCAAGCGGGGTGGGTTAGTGCAGTGTGTAGTGCTGTTGAGAGCGAAGACACCCGCAAGTTCCACAGCACAAGCTCTTAGTACACGGCCAGGTACACCACCAGGGCCAGCTGCCTTCCGTGCATTCACTCTGCTCAGCATGCGACTGACGTCCGAAGTGGAAAGTACAAGTGGGTTGTCGTCGGTGGAGGATTGTTTATTGAAGAAATCAATATCATCTGGTCGAAACGAGTGTAAAAGTTGTTCAGCTCATCAGGGAGTGAAGCACTGTTGGTAGATGGAACAAAGCTTGTTGGTTTATAGTCAGTCAGGGCGTGTATTCCCTGCCACATATGCCGAGGGTCAGAGGAGGTAAAGTGCTCCTCAATCCGGCGTTTGTAGCAGTGCTTGGCTATAGCTATTAGTCTCTTCATATTGCCAGGAACTCCAGTGGGCGGTACAAAGGACGCTCGTACCCTGAGCGCTTCTATGCTGAGGGATGCCATGGTAAGAAATCTCAGACCACCAATCTTGTTTTTTGCCCTTCTTTTGTACGCATTAGGTTTTTCCATTTATGTGCATCTGCTTTTGTTTTTTTTTGTGAACCAGGACCGGCGTTTGTAGCAGTGCTTGGCTATAGCTATTCCTCTCCTCAGGTTAGCTCTGACCAAGCTGTATGCTTCCCGGCGTCCTGATCTGAAGGCAGCATCTCTGGCTTTGAGCAGAGTGCGAACTTGTCTGTTCATCCAGGGCTTCTGATTAGGGAATGTTAATTATTATGGCAAACTTAAAATTAATGATTAAGTATCACCAGGAAGGAAGATCGACGCTCAAAGAATTCTTTGAGGAGAAGAGAGGAATAAGACAGACAGTCAAAGATTGCGTGAATCCGGTATTTGTGCAGTGAATGTTAATTTCCAAAAGTGTCTGTCTCTCGTAGCTGTAGTTCGCAAGAGTTATTTGTGCAAGAAAACTGGAGATAGCTAAGTACAGAAGTATAACATCACTAAAACTGGTAAGATGCTGAGCCTCGCAGTGTGATCGCGATGCCATCTTGGTCCTGGAAGACCAAGGACCATTTCCTATAGAAATCAAGGTCCCAGAATCTGGAGGAAGAGAGGAGAGGCACGGAATCCACATTGTTCGAGGTACCCTGTAAAGTTTCCACAGTCAGTGGCGGTTTGGTGTCCCATGTCATCTGCTGGTGTGGGTCCACTTTATGTTCTGAGGTCCAAGGTCAACGCAGCCGCCTACCAGGGAGATTTAGATTACTTTATGCTTCCTTATGCTTCCAAGCGAGGTGGGTTAGTGCAGTGTGTAGTGCTGTTGAGATAGCGTCCTCGGTGGATCTGTTGCTACGATAAGCATAGTGGTGTGGGTCCAGCCTAGCAGGCAGGCAGGCAGGATTTCAAGTGAGAAAGAATTAGTCTTTTAAAGCACTTGGAAATTATTGGGGTGAGTGCTACAGGTCAAAAGTCATTAAAGTCTGAAGCAGTAGAATGCTTAGGCACAGGCACAACGATGGCTGATTTAAAGATAGATGGTACAGCTGCCTGAGCAAGCGAAACATTAAAGATGTGAGTGAAGACACCCGCAAGTTCCATAGCAAAGCTCTTAGCACAATTTACAATTTACAAAGCTCTTAGCAAAAACTAATTTACAAAGCTCTTAGCACACGGCCAGGTACACCATCAGGGCCAGCTGCCTTCCGTGCATTCACTCTGCTCAGCATGCGACTGACGTCCGAAGTGGAAAGTACAAGCTGCACAAATCAGTCAGAGAGAGCGGGCAGCACGCACAAAACACTCAGAGAGAGCACGCAGTTTGCACAAAACACTCAGAGAGCACGCAGTTTGCACAAAACACTCAGAGAGAGCGCGCAGATTGCACAAAACACTCAGCGAGAGCGCGCAGCATGCACAAAACCCTCAGCCAGAGCGCGCAGCATGCACAAAACCCTCAGCGAGAGCGCGCAGCACGCACAAAACCCTCAGCGAGAGCGCGCAGTTTGCACAAAACACACAGAGAGATCGCAAAGCTCACAAAAAAAACTAAAGAGAGATCGCGCAGTTTGCACAAAACACTCAGAGAGAGCGCAAAGCTCGCAAAAAAAAAAACCTGAGAGAGCGTGCAGCGCGCACAAAACATTCAGCGAGAGCGCGCAGTTTGCACAAAACATTCAGCGAGAGCGCGCAGTTTGCACAAAACACACAGAGAGAGCGCGCAGCACGCACAAAACCCTCAGAGAGATCGCAAAGCTCGCAAAAAAAAAACCTGAGAGATCGCGCAGCCCGCACAAAATTTCTGTTGAAGCCATAGCATAACTCAATGGTGAGTCAAAAGCGGCAGAGGTTACTTTTTTTTAAAAAACCGTGACCCAGGCAAAGCTCCATATTTGTAACGGCAAATGCAAAGCTGGTTAAGGCATAACTTTGTTGGGGTTAACCTTTTGTCTGAAGTGTCTTACATAACTTCAAGTCTTGTGTGAATGTGTTCACCGGAAAAATACTCCAACAGCGCTCCGTATAACATGGATAAAACAATTATTTACAACACATACCAAGTCGACGTTAACAGAGCACGTTTAATAAATAATATAGAAGACACGGGTTAGCCTTTTTTTTTGTAAGCACAGGGCTGACATTTTATGAAACACACTTTACCTTGTGTGAGCACTATATCTACAATGTTTGAATCCATTTTTAAAAAAAATGTTCTTCTTTTTTGCAGCTTGAACACAACTAAATCAGATGCAGTGGGCATGTAAATTTTGCAAATTTGTGTATGAAAGAAAGGGCAACTGCTTAGACATTACAGATACAGAAACATGGTGGTTACAGCCACCAGTGAAACGCATGTTGGAGCGCTGGCCAGCCCTTTTCAGAAAGCAGCAGGTATGGTAACAAATATGTAATTTATGTAAAATAAAACATACAATCATATTAACATGAACATATTACTTCTACAAGAGTAAATGTATTTTAATTTGTGTAATCTGTTAATGTGGTACAAATCGAATTATGGCTCTATGTGTGCTGTGTTTTTCCTAAAGGTTTTTGCTGAGTTCACAAGGGTGGCAAGTAAAGATCTTGAACAAGACTTTTTTGAGGCCTTGGACCGTCACACCCCACGATTCCTTGAGATCTTTAAATCCAGGAAAGGAATTATTGGCAGTACACTTGCAGACATTGTTGCCCAAGTTGAAATTAAGGTAAGGAATCTTTTTATTACAATTTGGAATGTTACTTATATAAGAGTGATCCAGTCACCTCCTTAATGGAACACTAGATAATATTTTTTACCTTAATTTTTTAGCTTAATTACAGCTTCAAAATCATTGTGATGCTCCACTGATCTTAGCTAGTGTTCCTTTAAGGTTGGTTAGTTTTCCTGTAGACTTGTCATTATCAACTAATTCCAAACATGAGAACCAACATTTATTTGCCATGGAGCTGCACTATTTCCCGAAAACTATTAAAGACAAATCAGTTATTTTTGTGCTGTGTAATGTTTCTTCATTTTTAATAGTCTTTCTAAAACCAGGGAGCCCAAAGACAGACAAGTTAAACAAAACAGCACAAACACCCAATAATATTTTTTTTAGCAGATGAATCCTGTTTTAATGGGATGGTAACATATATTATAGAACACAGACACCTATGTGTTTTAACTTATAATTTATCACACATTTGTCTCATGTTTATTTTTAGATATTTTGGTTTGTTTTTTCTTAACTTGTAGATCCAGGATATTACAGCAATGTGGACTGCTGTCCTTCGTTGTCTTCCAGGTTTATCTTGGAGATTAGGCAGGGAGTACTTCAAGGTCTGTTTTGTAAGTATTACATCAAATTGTATAATTAAAATTTACTTAGTGAAGACATGAAGGTTTTGCAATAATATATTTTTTTCATTATATTTACCTTTTGTCTGCAGGATTCAGATACCATCACAGATTTCATTCAGGTTCCTGATGGGTTATTGACTGTTATACCTGAAGACAGCCAGCAACCAGGTCCAAATGCCATACACTTTGAGCCATCTAGCATTAATATCATACTGGAAGGTAACATTATGGAGAACATTGAAAACCATGCTCAAGCTATTTGCCTGACATTTGAACTACTATACAACCTTCATTTGGACTATCCCAAAAGACTGGAGAACACATTTGACTTGCTAAACCTGGGAGTAGGCAATCTGAGCCCAAAATAATTTAAGGGATTTCTAAGTTTCGATGGACCCAGCTTTACCCTCTTATTGATGTTAGGCTCTCATTTATATGGTTTGCACTTGCAAAATGTTCTTGTGTTGTTCATAATGTGTCAAAGCACTTAAATTTATTGTGCAAAACTTTAGCTTGGTTAAGTGCATTAAACATTATTGTACATTTTTGTTTATTACACAGACTGTGCCATTTGAGTCATTCAAGAATAAAGATTACTGGAGGTTTTCTTTTAAAAAATATTTTTAATTGACTTAAATGTGGAATTAATTTTATTTTTGGGTAACTTTATGTATTTAGATAGGCTGATGTGCTCTGTGATGTAATGGAATTTGATTAAAATAAACCAAAAGTACTACTGAATAATAATTCTTTGTTGTGCTTACTTTATTTTTCTAAGGCAATCGGTTTCCTAAATTCTATTAAGTAAACAGGACTCTTGTGGAATTATGTTAACTTGGGTAACATAAGTTGGCAGTACTTAAAAATGGCAACTTACATCTATGTACTACTTAATGTCATGGGGCGACTGAAGTTAAAAAGGCTGCTATGATGGCAGATACTTACGAATTTACCCATAAGGAGTCGAGAGTGAAAGAGAGATCAGTGGTTGGAGAAAGGCTAATATAGAGGTTAAATCAGCAGAGACTAAAAGTCATAGGGAAGGGCCATCTGGCTCTAAACCTCATACTCAACTTCAAAAACCTGTAAATTCTACTCCCTCGGGAGAAATAATCTGCCATTATTGTAGAAAACCTGGCCATATAAAATCAGGTTGTCCAGTTCTGCAGAAGTGCAGACGTGGGTCTTATACTGACTCTTCAAAATCTGTGGCATTGGTAGTTGGTTCAGAGAGGACTATTAATTGTGTGGATCCTGAGTCTGAAATAACCCCCTCTCTGTATGATGGGTTTGTCTCCTGCTGTACAGTGTCCATTGGTTCTGGGGAGCCAGAAACCAAAATTAAAATTTTCAGGGACACTGGTGCAGTTCAGTCCTTGTTGTTACAAGGGGTTCGTGATTAGCCAGTTTCAATGACTCTTCAGTGTTGCTTCAAGGTGTGGGAAGTTTGTTTGGTGCCATGCCATTGCATAAAGTGTACCGTGTCATACTCCATGGAGTGTGCAGAATTCAAAGCTGCATAAGCCTCCCGAGCTTTCCCCTACAGGACACTCTGAACCAAAACGGTCCAACAATTTTCCAGCCAAGCTAATTCCGTGGCTATATTCTCAAAGGCATCAAAAAACACATCTACCTCGTCTTCCTGAAATTTTGGCATTAGATGTAGACATTTGGATACATCAAACCGAGTCTCATGTCTGCGCTGTTGTTGACTCTCCATCTGCGAGAGTTTAACCTTCTCCAACTCAATCTTAGCTAACTCCAGCTCCCTCAAACTATCCTTCTCCTTCTCTCGCCTACTCCTCTCTGCTTGTTCCCTAGCCAATCTTGCCTCAATGACGGAGTCACTCAAACCTAGGGACTGAACAAGGATCTACTATCTTAATTTTATTCAACTCTGAATCTACCTCAATCTCATAATATTCAGCAAGCTGGAGCAACTGAGGCTTCTTTAATTTTATCCAGTCCGATGTCTGCAGATGGGCTTGGATAAAACTTTCCGGATCAAACTGAGACATTTTTGGGAAAACATTTTTAAAATACCAAAAGCCCCCCAGCCGAAATGAGGACAGACCAGAGACCCCTGACTCTAAGGCTACTAAAATTCAAACACCAAGAGGTAACCTATATTCCCCTATTGGCCTAAAATCCCTAAGTACCACCAAAGTATGACTACAAAACTAAAAGTACTTGACAATTTTGGCCACCTTACCTCAAGTCCTCTCATAGGACTTCTGAAAGAACACATACAACTCAAGAAGCCCCAAGTAGGCCACAATTTCCAACAGGTATTTTTGAGTCAAATCAACATCACCAAATCAGATTTCCTGAGAACTCAACCAAACATACCCAATTACCAAAGGTCTAGACTGTATACAATCAAGCAACTCTGCAATCCAATACCCACCTTAGCAAACAGCTAACAGCCTTAGCAAACAGCTAATCTCAACAGAGCACAAAACTATCAAGTTACAATCACACAGCCAACAATTAGATCAAAATCAATCCCAGGACAAGCCCCCACTTGCTACGTACCACTAGCCAACCCCTTTTCACCATGAAATCGTCTAAAGGAAAGAAGGGTAACTAGTGTCCCTAGCCTAAAGGCTATGTGTTGCAAGTACCACAATATGAAAATAAGGTGTTGAAAGCTATTGTGATGAAATGAGAACTCGGGAGGGTTCACTCTTCTTACCCAAAGATCCTCGAAGAACCCAAGCGCTAACTCCATGATCGACCAGCCCAAGCATGTAGAGATTATTCAAAAGGGTAGGTAGTAATCTGGAGGTGCAACAGTTTCCAGAGCACTAGAGAAAAATCGGCCCCAAAACTTCCACCATCTTATATATATCCAAAACGACGCTCCGGTATCTGGCCTCCAATACCAGAGGTCCTCCCCTTTAAAGGCTCCACTTCAAGATCTCAAGAAAAGTAAGACCCCCCCCAGTGGCTGGAGTGTGTATTGTGGGAGTCAAGTGTCTATCCCAGTGCACCTAGTTTAGAAGAATCTATATTCAACACAATTAACTCTATTGAGAGAAAATCCCAGTTACGAAAATAATCACACCCCTGTGTAAGTCAAGGCCTCCTTAATCAACAACATTTTTATTTTGTCAATAAGGTCCATACCACACTTCTGACATATTTCATAAAATATCACCATTTAATATTCTAAACATGTACATAAACAAATGCATACATTTTCAAATGACCTTGCCTTTTCCCCAGAGATATCAAATAGAAATCAGAAGAATATCTATTAAACATACCTGAAAACCTGATTTTGGTGGCCTTAAAAGTACACTTACCCTATAATATAGTGTGATTCATATATCAAAGTATATGATCACATTCTAAAGTTGTCATATTGACAAACAATGATAGAAACATTTTACTTCTCAACCTCAAGTAGACTGTAAGTAATTATTCAAATTTCAAAATTTAACAACCTGGCTATTAGCTCGGACATTACATAATGTGGGTTAAAAGCTAAGTAGAACACTTGCACGCTCCTCTGCTCTTTGGGGCTTGAAAACTCCAGAATCCGATAGCTGCTAATCACAACGTATTAGTTGACTGCACAAACTTCTTGTCACACAGTCCACAGCACCAACTCACGTTTTTCAGAACAAATTCAAAAAAGCCACACCGAATTTCAGCTGTCTAAAATGCTTCATGAAGGCTGTGGTAAATTCAAAGACTGCCCATTACCACTGCTGCAATGCCCATTATCACAAGTGTCTGTGGTGCTGCATCAGCATTCATCCTCCATCAGTTCAACAATTTTTTTCCCCTCGTGTAAGACACCTCTGGGTTGATATCTTATGTGGAAAAAAATAAATAAATACACACACACACACATTATATTTATTAATTATATTCTTATTGAAAGATGATACAGTAAACATATTAAAAATATTTCAGTGCAAATTTTCTGGTTCAACTTACAATGAACACTAATTATACAACTTTGCTATAAAAATTTTATCATGGAGGTAGTTTAGACCACAGTTCTAAAAAAAAAATATCACTCAACACTAAACACACCCTTGTATTTACAGAAACTTTGAAAAAGCTAAACTTTTTAAGAAATATAATTCTGTTTAAAAATTTCTACAAAAAACAATAAACAAATTTCTTAAAATTGTGTTATTTGTGTTTGGTAGATTATTTCCTGGTTGTAACAATGCTTCTGGGCAATAAATCTTATACAGTTGGAAAGCCTGTTAAATGATGCCACATTTACCTTTTAAAGAGGCGCAACCCACATTCTCAGCTCTACTGCTCATCCCACAAATGCATGTTCCTTACAAATGTGGCACCGTTTAAAGGGGGAATTAACAGGCTTTCCAACGGTATGAGATAAACTGCCAAAAAGCATTGTTACAACAAAAAAAACTATCTACCAAACACAAATTTCCTTACTTTTTGTGCCAAGTTTATTTTTATAAGATACTCTTTGCAGTTATTTGACATTATTTCATTTGCATTTTGCCAGTCTTTGCTTTCATTATTGTTTTTATGGATTTTGCTGATAAGGTCTTTTGCTTCTGGAATCTCTCCAGAGTCTGCTTCGTGGTTTGCTTGAGTTTTGACAGAAGTTTCAAGGGTGGGTGGGTCTTAGAAGACTACGTTCACCGTGAATCTCCTTTGGTCATCGATTTTGGACTTACAGGTGCTCTGAAATCTCCTCTGGGACCTAGCCAAGCCCACCCCACCCCTAAATGGGACAAGCTTTTATCCCCATACACAGCATCAGGTATGAGTCTTGGTTCCTTCCAAGGTTTCTTCCTCTTGTGCTGAGGGAGTTTTCCCTTGCCACTGTTGCCCCTGGCTCGCTCATAGGAGGCTTGGACCCTGATCTCTGTAAAGCTGCTTTGTGACGACTTTTTGTTGTGAAAAGCGCTATATAAATACAATTTGATTTGATTTGAATTGAATTAAATTTTAGTATTAAATAGCTGTTACAAACATTATAATAAATAGCTGAATGGTCTGAAGATATTGCAGATGCTCATATTTCTTCCCTATGTGTTTTTTCTCCATTCAGTTGACTAGAATTTTAAAAGGCTTATATTAGTGATTTGTGCAAAATATTTATGGTCTTGCTTAATGTAATTATTATACTGTCTAGATAAAGTTTTATACAGTTTCTTGTGTTGTCAAATATGCATTTTTTTCAACACACTATATATAGCAGGAAGTTTAAAAAAAAACAGAAGTTTAAAAAAGTGCAGGAACATATGTTTGCAATCTGGAATAAAGAATACAAAACATAAATTAATTGTTATACTGACACAATTCCCAAAGTTTAAAGTCTGCATATTAAATACCAAACACAATGTTATTTCAAAACACACACAGTATATATATATATATATATATATATATATATATATATATATATATATATATATGTCATAGCAAAACTAGCACTAAATGTTAATCCATATTTACAAGCACAATACTGGAGTTTTCTGTTCTTTTTTAAATGCTGAAGCGGTTACTTTTTGTTCTTGTTTCATCAGAAAATAACTGTCACTCTGTTTAAGGTGGAACAGGAGAAATTTTAACTGGATGCTAGCTAACATTAGCAGACGCTAACATACAAATATACTGTAAAAAAAATAATAATAAAATAACAATTAAAATTTAAGCAGTACATTTCTTCGTAGATGTCTTTCAGTAACTGTAAAACATTTATTTTAATTATTTGCAATTTGCTAAGACCTTTACATCCTGAGGTAGTGATAGCTTACAACCTGGTCTCACACCTATTCGTGATATAGTCATATATATAGGAGACTGCAATTCATGCTGAAAATATGCGATATGTCATGAATTGCAGACTACTATATCACGAGTAGGTGTGAGACCGGGTTGTAGCTTTGTCAGTAGTCATGGGGGTCCAGGTGTATGGAATGTCGTTGGTCTCTAAACGTGTTGGATTTGACCATGTTTTTTATTAGATTTTGTATAAACATTATACATATATAAATACGTTTAAAAGCGCACAAACACCCCCCCCCCCCACACACACACGTATATAAACCCCTCACTTCAACCACCACTGAATTTACTGCTGAAAAAAGCCCTTTTTTAATTCAGATTTTTTTGTTCAATTTAATTTTGAAGGAGATTTATCCTCTCTTAACATATATAAGTATATACACATAATTAAATAACACATGAGTAAATTAATGTATCTTTACACATAGTATACATGTTTACAGAAAGAGGAGGATCTGGAAAGTTAATTTCACTATGGGTTTGTATTGACACCGTATTGTTTAGCAGTATGCTATTAAAATAATGCACATAATTTATCAATGTGAATGAATTACGCCTCAGTATGTGTCACACACACAGTGTGAGTGAATAGTGATGTTTGTTTGTTATAAAATTATGAAAAGCTTTAGAGCATGTTATGAATGAAGTTATATAATAATATGCATGTTTACAAATTTTAAGGTACTAAACACCAGTTTTTTTATTGTGAAACAAACTTCCAGTTGCTATGGGGATCAGCTTACTATTATTGCTGTCTTCACACTGCTCATGTAGGGCTCAACGTAGCCACAGGTCAGCGCTTAGCTCACTATGTTATGAATAATTCAGATGAAACGTAGGGACTACGTTCACAAAGGATTTATGTTTCGTGTCAGCTACAGTGTGTGACGTAAATCCTATCATGAATATGTAAGTACGCCCGGATTTGAGGCCTCCCATTGGCGAAAACCTTAAGAAGCGTGTAAACGTGTCAATTTTGGTCACGTTATCACGACAAATTTTATGTGTCAACACGCAAATTTTTAATAACGTGTTAACGAGCATGTGTTCACACGTTTAGAGCCCAATGGCGTTCTATAAGAGACCAACGCCATTCCATACACCTGGACCCCCATGACTGCTGACGAAGTGACACTGAGCCTGCAGTGGGCCAGCGCTGTTTTCTGACTGTGACTCTGAGTGTAGTCAATTCACAAAAAACATAAGAACGCAGTACCAAAGCATGGCTCAATGTTGCATGTAGGTATTTTAGTATTGAATTCCTCTGTTTTTTCTTTCATTTGTTTTATGCTTCAAAGGAATACATCTACAAATGAGTATGTGCAAGTGTGTAAAGCTCTGATATTTAAGTACCCTTTTCTGAAGGAAAATGAGGGGAATGGATGTGTGAGTTAATTCTAATAGTGAAAATTACTTTATTGTTGTTTTTATACTTGTTCTTGTATAATTTAATTTGGAAACAGGTTATTTTCATTTTAAATGGCTTGGCCTGCTCTAAGTGTGTAGAATTACATGAGGTTTTGTAGTTACGGCTTGTAAAATGTAACGCGGATAAGCCCGTTGCAGTGGGCAGACAAGGTGCACTATATTCTGAAGCAACTTTGCGGTTGTATTTTTGGTTGTACACAAGGGACCAAAACTTGCTATATGTTGCTGAACAGCTTTTGATTTGCTCTACAACATTTCTTGTCGACTTTTCTTAGTAAGATAGGGATATCCAAACTCAGATATTTCTGTAATGGTAATTTTTATATGTCTCTGTTGAAAGAACTTGTCTGCTTGTTTGTCAGTATATTCATTTCTAATCGTCAACAGAGCTCAAAAACTAAGTGTATGTCACGTCAGCTCGAGGTCAATGCTTTATTAGAACAAACCACATCTTGTATATCAAACTGAGATGTCTCTAAGGAAACTAAGCTTGCAGAAACATCGAGTGATTATCTTATGGTTATGACGTATAAAATACCTATATAAATATCTCTGTGAAAACATCTCCTTTGTCCACATTCACATAGTACTCTCTGCTATTGTTTGTTGACCACCTTAAGGTTAAATAAACTACTTTCTGATTCCAAATGCTCTGTTAGATTTCAATTCTTAATACTTGTACTTATTTTCTCCATCACAATTTCAAAAATACATATCAAATTCAAATGTGTACACAGTACACATTTTAAAATGCTTGTGACAATGATACATGTGTACGTTGAACGTTTTCAAATCTATGCCTCCTTTTTTGTACAAGACTCTGTGTATAATCAGTAATGTTGGAATTGAAATGTCCAAAATTGGAATAATCTGAAATATGTAACATGGAAAAGGTTAAGTACTAGCTGCCTGAGTACCATTTTCAAATGACCAATCATATGTTGCATTAACTTAATAAAAAATAAATAAAAACTACACTGACATACTACCATCTGGCCACAAATGGGAGTATGTGTCCACAATTCCATTTAGACCTAACAGGTGGTGGTGGGGTCTTAGGTCCGAAAGGCCATTTAGTCGAGAAAATAGCAGTTGCTTACCTCTTCGTAGTACCACACCATCCCAATCCACATATATGATAAGCTGCTTGGTGCACCTTATCGGCCTAGCGCGCGGCGCCCCCTAGACGATTTCTTTGCAGAGCCCGGGGTCGGGTCCTGGGCACACGTGGTGGGAGCTAAAAATCCTCAAAGTTTGGGCCTTTTACCCGCAATTTTGCATCAATCCACCAGGTGGCTCCTGGAACGTCCCGATTCCAATATATTCCATTCCATTCCATTACAGGCAAATATATTGAGATTGGGATGGCGTATAAATATATATCATTCGTTGAAGTGTTTTGTAATGTTTTTAATACTTTTAACATGCCCAACATCCATAGACATTAACATTTTAAAGTGTTGGCTACTTTGATAAGGCAACACAAAAGTCCTTTCACAAAGTTTCCAACTATCTTTGATATATTTATAATGCCAGTAAACCGACAAACACGTAACCACAGTGAGCCAGCCTGCCCTCCTGAAACTCTTGTCCGAACGCCTTACTTTCAAATTTTCAAGTTAGCTAACGTTACTGCTGCATTACTTAAGGTGGAAGCAAAAAATTTAAAAGCTTCTGAGCGAACACCAGTCAGAATCCGAATGTTAAACAATACACCTGCATATAGTCAGCACAAAAAGATTGCTCACACATTAAAATCATGCCCAAGTGGTCCAAAGTTATGTTCCCTGATTAAACTAAATTAGATTAGATTAGATTCAACTTTGTCATTGTGCAGAGTACAAGTACAGGGCCAGTAAAATGTAGTTAGCATTTAACCAGAAGTGCAATATATAACATTATTTACATAATTTACATAAAGTGCAGTAGTGATATTATAGTGATTTTCGTGCCCTGCCCAGGCAGCGTTTATGGTAGATGTCCTCGAAGGAACTTGAAACTGGACACCTGATCCACTGCAGTTCCGTTGATGTAAATGGGGGCGTGAGCTTGGTTCCTAGTCCGTCTGAGGTCCATGATGATCTCCTTTGTTTTGAGCATGTTTAGTACCAGGTTATTGTTTTGGCACCACAAGGACAGATGCTGTACTTCATCCCGGTAGGGCGTTTCATTATTGTCTGTAATCAAGCCTATCACCATGGTGTCATCTGCGAATTTGACTACGGTGTTTGAACCATAGGCAGGTACACAGTCATGGGTGAAGAGAGAGTACAGAATCGGGCTAAGAACAAAACCTTGTGGAACGCCAGTGTTCAAAGTGATGGTTGATGAATGAAGGTTGCCTAATCTAACAGATTGGGGTCTGTTAGACAGGAAGTCTAAAATCCAGTGGCAGAGTAATGTGCTGATACCCAGATGGTTGAGTTTGGATATCAGCATAGACGGAATCACTGTGTTGAATGCAGAACTAAAATCGACGAACAGCATACTCACCTATGAGTTTTGACAGTCCAGTTGGGTTAGTGCAGTGTGCAGTGCTGTTGAGATAGCGTCCTCGGTGGATCTGTTGCTATGATAAGCAAAGTGGTGTGGGTCCAGCGTAGCAGGCAGGCAGGATTTCAAGTGAGAAAGAACTAGTCTTTTAAAGCACTTGGAAATTATTGGGGTGAGTGCGACAGGTCAAAAGTCATTAAAGTCTGAAGCAGTAGAATGCTTAGGCACAGGCACAATGATGGCTGACTTAAAGATAGATGGTACAGCTGCCTGGGCAAGCGAAACATTAAAGATGTGAGTGAAGACACCTGCAAGTTCCACAACA
>NC_089815.1:33119651-33128371 GCF_029633855.1 Hoplias malabaricus | reverse complement strand
AAAAATTCTGAATTAAAAAAGGGCTTTTTCAGCAGTTCAGTGGTGGTTGAAGTGAGGGGTTTATATATATATATATATATATATATATATATATATATATATATATATATATATATATATATATGTGTGTGTGTGTGTGTGTGTGTGTGTGTGCTTTTAAACGTATTTATATATGTATAATGTTAATACAAAATCTCATAAAAAACATGGTCAAATCCAATACGCTTAGAGACCAACGACATTCCCTACACCTGGACCCCCATGACTACTGACGAAGAACACTCAGAAAAGTGACACTGAGCCTGCTGTGGGCCAACGCTGTTTTCTGACTGTGACTCTGAGCCGAGTGTAGTCAATTCACAAAAAACATTATAAGAACGCAGTACCAAAGCATGGCTCAATTTTGCATGTAGGTATTTGAGTATACACTAAGTAGGCTACAAGCTTATTGTTTTTAGTCCAATACACTTTATAAACTTGAATTCCTCTGTTTTTTTTTCATTTGTTTTAAATTATGCTCTAAACGTGTTGGATTCTCCGTGTTGACACGTAGCGTATAATTTCGTGTTAACACGTTAAGGTATTGACGCGTTATGAACGTGTTAACACGTTAAGTTTGTGTATTTCGTGAATCATGATGCTTTACTGCCACCAACTGGTGTATGGCGTTATTGCTGAAACAACATAAAGCCTTAACTTACCAAATAACGGAAACAATTCCAGTGTTTAATGTTCTGAACAATGTTTATGAGATTTTGTATAAACATTATACAAACATAATATTTATATAAACATAAATACGTTTAAAAGCGCACACAAACATAGATATATATACCCCTCACTTCAACCACCACTGAATTTACTGCTGAAAAAAGCCCTTTTTTAATTCAGATTTTTTTGTTCAATATAATTTTGAAGGAGATTTATCCTATCTTAACATATATAAGTATGTGGCCACAAATGGGTCCACAATTCCATTTAGACCTAACAGGTGGTGGTGGGGTCTTAGTTCCGAAAAGCCATTTAGTGGACAAAATAGCAGTTGCTTACCTCTTCGTAGTACCACACCATCCCAATCCACATATATGATACGCCGCTTGGTGGACCTTATCGGCCTAGCGCGCGGCGCCCCCTAGACGATTTACTTTGCAGAGCCCGGGGTCGGGTCCTGGGCACACGTGGTGAGAGCTAAAAATCCTCAAAGTTTGGGCCTTTTACCCGCACTTTTGCATCAATCCACCAGGTGGCTCCCGGAACGTCCCGATTCCAATATATTCCATTACAGGCAAATATATTGGGATTGGGATGGCGTATATATTTATCATTCGTTGAAGTGTTTTGTAATGTTTTTAATACTTTTAACATGCCCAACATCCATAGACATTAACATTTTTAAAGTGTTGGCTACTTTGATAAGGCAACACAAACGTCCTTTCACAAAGTTTCCAACTATCTTTGATATATTTATAATGCCAGTAAACCGACAAACACGTAACCACAGTGAGCCAGCCTGCCCTTCTGAAACTCTTGTCCGAACGCCTTACTTTCAAATTTTCAAGTTAGCTAATGTTACTGCTGCATTACTTAAGGTGGAAGCGAAAAATTTAAAAGCTTCTGAGCGAACACCAGTCAGAATGTCAACACTAGAACTATCAGGATTTTCATATACCCCCTTTTTCTACCAGAGGCTGCCAAATGGCAGTGCTGGGGTAATTTGCAACCCATTAGGCCACATTTTGTTATGTACATTAAGCCACTACTAGGTGCTAAAACGGGGGGATGGGTGATAGTGTGAACTGTGTTGACTGACAAAGCTCTGAGAGTCACAGCAGGCACAGACTTTCAGGAGTTTAGTTTAGGGCAACAGTCTCAACAAATAAAAAATATTTTGGTACTTTGGCAGTTTTCTCAGCTGCTGATAATTATTATTATAATCTTTCAAAAATATAATGAAATAATACTTGTTTATTTAGAATACACACAATAAAGAATTATTTAAGCTTTTTAGTTTATATTTGTTGATCTAATGCAGTATTATTTGATGTGAAACCTACAAAAACCTTGAGAAATATAAATAAAAAATTCAGTTAAGTAAAAATTGCTCAAAAATAGTATTTAAGTTTAATTTGAGTCATATTTACTTGTCAAGAAAAACACTTTGCCAATGGGGTGAGATATTTTGACTTAAAACAAGAAAAAATGTCCTGATAATATTCTTTTACTTGGGTTTTTAAATGTTTAAGTAAAAATGTCCTTTTTACAAGTAGCTGAGGGTTGTTTTTTGTATAAATTTATGTAAAAATATCTTTACCTATTGGCAGTTTTTCAAAAGACAAAAACTACTTAAAATAAGGTTACAACATATCAGAGCTATTTTGACTAATCAATATGCCACTTTTTGCACTGTGAAAACAATCCTACATTAGTACAAAGGAGGCAGTTTTTCAAAAGGCAAATTTACTTAAAATCTGAACTTTAGCTATTTTGACAAATCATCAGTGAGAAAACAATCCAAAATTAGTACAAAGGAGGCAGACTTGAGGTGTTTTGGAATTATAGTTCAAATAATGTCTTTGTGTGAGTTTTAGAGAAAGATGACTGCAGACACTGGAAAACTTGTTAATAAAGTGCATAAACTTTATATAATAAACTGCACCAAAGTAAATAGCCTATCTGGCTACATGCTGAGTGAAATAAAATAGAATAAACCTTTCTCACTATAGTACAATATTACAAATATACACGATGGAGGTAACTGAGATGGGTGTGTCAGTGTCAGTCAGGGTGTGTATTCCCTGCCACATACGCCGAGGGTCAGAGGAGGTAAAGTGCTCCTCAATCCAGAGTTTGTAGCAGTGCTTGGCTATAGCTGTTAGTCTCTTCATATTGCCAGGAACTCCAGTGGGCGGTACAAAGGACGCTTGTACCCTGAGCGCTTCTATGCTGAGGGATGCCATGCCAAGAAATCTCGGACCACCAGTCTTGTTTTTTGCCCTTCTTTTGTATGCATTAGGTTTCTCCATTTATGTGCATCTGCTTTTCTTTTTTCTGTAAATCAGGACCGGCGTTTGTAGCAGTGCTTGGCTATAGCTATTCCTCTCCTCAGGTTAGCTCTGGCCAAGCTGTATGCTTCCCGGCGTCCTGATCTGAAGGCAGCATCTCTGGCTTTGAGCAATGTGCGAACCTCTCTGTTTATCCAGGGCATTTGAATAGGGAATGTTAATTGTTATGGCAAACTTAAATTTAATGATTAAGTATCACCAGGAAGAAAGATCGATGCTCAAAGAATTCTTTGAGGAGAAGAGAGGAATAAGACAGACAGTCAAAGTCAGTCCACACAGTTGTTGATGTGTTTCAGGACAGAGTTAGTGTAGGTGTCCAAGTGGATGTGTGAGCCTGTGGAGGCTCGGGCAGCATACTCACTCCAGTCGGTGTGCTGGAACTGTTGCTGAAGGAAGGAGTCAGCCCCATCCATCCAGAACTTTACAGTTCTGGTTGAAGGCTTAATCCTCTGCATGACTGGAGTGTATTTGGGAAGCAGGAACAAAGAAAGATGATCGGAAAGTCCAAGATGGGGGTGGGGTGTTGTTTTGAAGCTGGTTAAAGTCGAACCAATGCTGAATCCGGTGTTTGTGCAGTGAATGTTAATTTCCAAAAGTGTCTGTCTGTCGTAACTGTAGTTCGCAAGAGTTATTTGCGCAAGAAAACTGGAGATAGCTAAGTACAGAAGTATAACATCACTAAAACCGGTAAGACGCTGAGCCTCGCAGTGTGATCGTGACGCCATCTTGGTCCTGGGAGACCAAGGACCATTTCCTATGGATATCAAGGTCCCAGAATCTGGAGGAAGAGAGGAGAGGCACGGAATCCACATTGCTCGAGGTACCCTGTAAAGTTTCCACAGTAAGTGGCGGTTTGGGGTCCCATGTCATCTGCTGGTGTGGGTCCACTGTATTTTCTGAGGTCCAAGGTCAACGCAGCCGCCTACCAGGGAGATTTAGATTACTTTATGCTTCCTTATGCTTCCAAGCGGGGTGGGTTAGTGCAGTGTGTAGTGCTGTTGAGAGCGAAGACACCCGCAAGTTCCACAGCACAAGCTCTTAGCACACGGCCAGGTACACCATCAGGGCCAGCTGCCTTCCGTGCATTCACTCTGCTCAGCATGCGACTGACGTCCGAAGTGGAAAGTACAAGTGGGTTGTCGTCGGTGGAGGATCGTTTATTGAAGATATCAATATCATCTGGTCGAAACGAGTGTAAAAGTTGTTCAGCTCATCAGGGAGTGAAGCACTGTTGGTACATGGAACAAAGCTAGTTGGTTTATAGTCAGTCAGGGTGTGTATTCCCTACCACATACGCCGAGGGTCAGAGGAGGTAAAGTGCTCCTCAATCCGGCGTTTGTAGCAGTGCTTGGATATAGCTATTAGTCTCTTCATATTGCCAGGAACTCCAGTGGGCGGTACAAAGGACGCTCGTACCCTGAGCGCTTCTATGCTGAGGGATGCCATGGTAAGAAATCTCAGACCACCAGTCTTGTTTTTTGCCCTTCTTTTGTACGCATTAGGTTTTTCCATTTATGTGCATCTGCTTTTGTTTTTTTTGTGAATCAGGACCGGCGTTTGTAGCAGTGCTTGGCTATAGCTATTCCTCTCCTCAGGTTAGCTCTGACCAAGCTGTATGCTTCCCGGCGTCCTGATCTGAAGGCAGCATCTCTGGCTTTGAGCAGAGTGCGAACCTCTCTGTTCATCCAGGGCTTCTGATTAGGGAATGTTAATTATTATGGCAAACTTAAAATTAGTGATTAAGTATCACCAGGAAGGAAGATTGACGCTCAAAGAATTCTTTGAGGAGAAGAGAGGAATAAGACAGACAGTCAAAGATTGCGTGAATCCGGTGTTTGTGCAGTGAATGTTAATTTCCAAAAGAGTCTGTCTCTTGTAGCTGTAGTTCGCAAGAGTTATTTGCGCAAGAAAACTGGAGATAGCTAAGTACAGAAGTATAACATCACTAAAACTGGTAAGACGCTGAGCCTCGCAGTGTGATCGCGATGCCATCTTGGTCCTGGGAGACCAAGGACCATTTCCTATAGAAATCAAGGTCCCAGAATCTGGAGGAAGAGAGGAGAGGCACGGAATCCACATTGCTCGAGGTACCCTGTAAAGTTTCCACAGTCAGTGGCGGTTTGGGGTCCCATGTCATCTGCTGGTGTGGGTCCACTGTATTTTCTGAGGTCCAAGGTCAACGCAGCCGCCTACCAGGGAGATTTAGATTACTTTATGCTTCCAAGCGAGGTGGGTTAGTGCAGTGTGTAGTGCTGTTGAGATAGCGTCCTCGGTGGATCTGTTGCAACGATAAGCAAACTGGTGTGGGTCCAGCGTAGCAGGCAGGCAGGATTTCAAGTGAGAAAGAACTAGTCTTTTAAAGCACTTGGAAATTATTGGGGTGAGTGCTACAGGTCGAAAGTCATTAAAGTCTGAAGCAGTAGAATGCTTAGGCACAGGCACAATAATGGCTGACTTAAAGATAGATGGTACAGCTGCCTGGGCAAGCGAAACATTAAAGATGTGAGCGAAGACACCCGCAAGTTCCACAGCACAAGCTCTTAGCACACGGCCAGGTACACCATCAGGGCAAGCTGCCTTCTGTGCATTCACTCTGCTCAGCATGTGACTGACGTCCGAATTGGAAAGTACAAGTGGGTTGTCGTCGGTGGAGGATCGTTTATTGAAGATATCAATATCATCTGGTCGAAACGAGCGTAGAAGTTGTTCAGCTCATCAGGGAGTGAAGCACTGTTGGTAGATGGAACAAAGCTAGTTGGTTTATAGTCAGTCAGGGTGTGTATTCCCTGCCACATACGCCGAGGGTCAGAGGAGGTAAAGTGCTCCTCAATCCGTCGTTTGTAGCAGTGCTTGGCTATAGCTATTAGTCTCTTCATATTGCCAGGGACTCCAGTGGGCGGTACAGAGGACGCTTGTACCCTGAGCGCTTGTTGATGCATTTCAGGACAGAGTTAGTGTAGGTGTCCAAGTGGATGTGTGAGCCTGTGCAGGCTCGGGCAGCATACTCACTCCAGTCGGTGTGCTGGAACTGTTGCTGAAGGAAGGAGTCAGCCCCATCCATCCAGAACTTTACAGTTCTGGTTGAAGGCTTAATCCTCTGCATGACTGGAGTGTATTTGGGAAGCAGGAACAAAGAAAGATGATCGGAAAGTCCAAGATGGGGGAGGGGTGTTGTTTTGAAGCTGGTTAAAGTCCAACCGATGCTGAATCCGGTGTTTGTGCAGTGAATGTTAATTTCCAAAAGTGTCTGTCTGTCGTAACTGTAGTTCGCAAGAGTTATTTGCGCAAGAAAACTGGAGATAGCTAAGTACAGAAGTATAACATCACTAAAACCGGTAAGACGCTGAGCCTCGCAGTGTGATCGCGATGCCATCTTGGTCCTGGAAGACCAAGGACCATTTCCTATAGAAATCAAGGTCCCAGAATCTGGAGGAAGAGAGGAGAGGCACGGAATCCACATTGTTCGAGCTACCCTGTAAAGTTTCCACAGTCAGTGGCGGTTTGGTGTCCCATGTCATCTGCTGGTGTGGGTCCACTTTATTTTCTGAGGTCCAAGGTCGACGCAGCCGCCTACCAGGGAGATTTAGATTACTTTATGCTTCCTTATGCTTCCAAGCGAGGTGGGTTAGTGCAGTGTGTAGTGCTGTTGAGATAGCGTCCTCGGTGGATCTGTTGCAACGATAAGCAAACTGGTGTGGGTCCAGCGTAGCAGGCAGGCAGGATTTCAAGTGAGAAAGAACTAGTCTTTTAAAGCACTTGGAAATTATTGAGGTGGGTTATGCAGTGTGTAGTTCTGTTGAGAGCGAAGACACCCGCAAGTTCCACAGCACAAGCACTCAGCACACGGCCAGGTACACCATCAGGGCCAGCTGCCTTCCGTGCATTCACTCTACTCAGCATGCGACTGACGTCCGAAGTGGAAAGTACAAGTGGGTTGTCATCGGTGGAGGATCGTTTATTGAAGATATCATTATCATCTGGTCGAAACGAGCGTAAAAGTTGTTCAGCTTATCAGGGAGTGAAGCACTGTTGGTAAATGGAACAAAGCTAGTTGGTTTATAGTCAGTCAGGGCGTGTATTCCCTGCCACGTACACCGAGGGTCAGAGGAGGTAAAGTGCTCCTCAATCCGGCATTTGTAGCAGTGCTTGGCTATAGCTATTAGTCTCTTCATATTGCCAGGAACTCCAGTGGGCGGTACAAAGGACGCTCGTACCCTGAGCGCTTCTATGCTGAGGGATGCCATGGTAAGAAATCTCAGACCACCAGTCTTGTTTTTTGCCCTTCTTTTGTACGCATTAGGTTTTTCCATTTATGTGCATCTGCTTTTGTTTTTTTTGTGAATCAGGACCGGCGTTTGTAGCAGTGCTTGGCTATAGCTATTCCTCTCCTCAGGTTAGCTCTGACCAAGCTGTATGCTTCCCTGCATCCTGATCTGAAGGCAGCATCTCTGGCTTTGAGCAGAGTGCGAACCTCTCTGTTCATCCAGGGCTTCTGATTAGGGAATGTTAATTATTATGGCAAACTTAAAATTAATGATTAAGTATCACCAGGAAGAAAGATCGACGCTCAAAGAATTCTTTGAGGAGAAGAGAGGAATAAGACAGACAGTCAAAGATTCTCTCTTATCTCTTGAATTTATTGAACAAATCCAAGCCATATATAGGACCCCAGTCACGTACACCATTATTAGATCATGTCTCGTTCCATCAACCCAAACATTCCCTTATTGGTGCCTCGTCATCTCCCTTTTATCTCCGTCCTCTTCGTATTGCCAGGAACTCCAGTGGGCGGTACAAGGACACTTGTACAAGCGCCTCTATGCTAAGGAATGTCATGTTAAGAAATCTTGGACCCTCGTCAACGTCAGAGAGGATCCCAGGCATGTCGCACCCCTTCTGCATAGGAGGTTATTTCGGGCGGGCCGAGCACAACGTGGGCATGGGCGTTTCCAGTGCGGGGCCGTCAGGATTTCAGAGGGCAGTACGAAATGAAGGTGTCTGAACGATGACAACCGACGTGGAGATGCTGCTCTACCGGAAAACCAGACCCGCCTTGGGTAGGCACCTGCCAGGCTTCATAAAAAGAAGCAGAGGGATCCTACCCCATGCTGCGGGTCAGCTTCCAGGGATGGGTTTTGTTTACCCTTCCCGTACCTATCTTTGGGAGACTTAGGCGGCCAGTCCCCTACGCTGAGACAGTCCGAAAACGGCGGCCGCAGGCACAGCGATGTCCGGGGCTCTGCATCTGAACTCGTGGCCCCACTCCTGTTTGCCAGCGTGCCCCACGAATCGACATTTCCTGGTTCTCCTCTGTCGGGACAGCAGATCCGAAAGGAGTGCTGCTCCGAACAAACGCACCGAGAGCGGCCGCGCCCGACCCGGGGCCCCGAAAAGGGTCTCGGTAGGGCCGACCCACGTGGCGGGGAGTGACGTTTCACCCCCTTTTCCCACGGTGCAGCTACCTGGTTGATCCTGCCAGTAACATATGCTTGTCTCAAAGATTAAGCCATGCAGGTCTAAGTGCACACGGTCGGTACAGTGAAACTGCGAATGGCTCATTAAATCAGTTATGGTTCCTTTGATCGCTCCACACGTTACTCGGATAACTGTGGTAATTCCAGAGCTAATACATGCAAACGAGCGCTGACCTCTCGGGGG
>NC_089815.1:33094651-33107151 GCF_029633855.1 Hoplias malabaricus | reverse complement strand
TGTTTAACTATACATTAAAAATAAATAAATAAATTTAAAAAACAAAACACACCCCTATGGACAGAAATGGAAAGTCATCTTTAAGGCCTTCCTCTTCCCATGCACCTCTAATCAACAAATATTAAAAAGATCATTGAGAATCTTAGAAATACGATTGTTGTTATAAAATACATAGAAGATAAATAGAGAGGGGACTTAAGTCCAATATTGGGGGGGATTACCTTTTCCCCACCTAGGACAGCTGAAGGGGCAGATTCAAAATTTGGGTCAAAATAAGGGTTACAAAAAAATAGAGGGATTATATAAGCTAGACAGCGAAGTACTACCCCATGACTACTGACGAAGAACACTCAGAAAAGTGACACTGAGCCTGCTGTGGGACAACGCTGTTTTCTGACTGTGACTCTGAGCCGAGTGTAGTCAATTCACAAAAAACATTATAAGAACGCAGTACCAAAGCATGGCTCAATGTTGCATGTAGGTATTTGAGTATACACTAAGTAGGCTACAAGCTTATTGTTTTTAGTCCAATACACTTTATAAACTTGAATTCCTCTGGTTTTTTTTTTTTTCATTTGTTTTAAATTATGCTCTAAACGTGTTGGATTCTCCGTGTTGACACGTAGGGTATAATTTCGCGTTAACACGTTAAGTTTGTGTATTTCGTGAATCATGATGCTTTACTGCCACCAACTGGTGTATGGCGTTATTGCTGAAACAACATAAAGCCTTAACTTAAGAAAGCCACTCAACATCCCAATCCACATATGGTATATTGCCATCGGACGGGACCAGAGCGCTAGCGCGCGGCGCCCGTTAAATGATTTTTGCCGAGCCCGAGAGCGGGTCCAGTGCGCTCAGGGGAACACGCCACGAAGTTCCGCGCCCTCGCTGAGTCTCTACTCCTCACGTGGAAAGAGATATGAATAATCAAAGTTTGGGCCTTTTATCCGCAATTTTTCATCAGTCCACCAGGTGGCACATGGAATGTCCCAACACATGTATATTATATTGGGTTTGGGATGGGGTATTTCCGGCCTCCGAATATATTGGAAGTGGGATGGTTGTCCAATTGCTGTCAAATATATTGGAAGTGGGATGGTTGTCCAATTGCAATATATTCTGATGGTGTCAAATATATTGGAAGTGGGATGGTTGTCCAATTGTAATATATTCTGATGGTGTCAAATACATTGGAAGAGGGATGGTTGTCCAATGGCAATATATTCTGATGGTGTCAAATATATTGGAAGTGGGATGGTTGTCCTGATGGTGTCTAATATATTGGAAGTGGGATGGTTGTCCAATTGCAATATATTCTGATGGTGTCAAATATATTGGAAGAGGGATGGTTGTCCAATTGCAATATATTCTGATGGTGTCAAATATATTGGAAGTGGGATGGTTGTCCTGATGGTGTCTAATATATTGGAAGTGGGATGGTTGTCCAATTGCAATATATTCTGATGGTGTCAAATATATTGGAAGTGGGATGGTTGTCCAATTCCCATACATCCTGATGGTGTCAAATATATTGGAAGAGGGATGGTTGTCCAATTGCAATATATTCTGATGGTGTCAAATATATTGGAAGTGGGATGGTTGTCCTGATGGTGTCTAATATATTGGAAGTGGGATGGTTGTCCAATTGCAATATATTCTGATGGTGTCAAATATATTGGAAGTGGGATGGTTATCCTGATGGTGTCTAATATATTGGAAGTGGGATGGTTGTCCAATTGCAATATATTCTGATGGTGTCAAATATATTGGAAGTGGGATGGTTGTCCAATTCCCATACATCCTGATGGTGTCAAATATATTGTAAGTGGGATAGTTGTCCAATTCCCCTATATCCTGATGGTGTCAAATATATTGGAAATGAGATGGTTGTCCAATTACCATACATCCTTATGGCTTCAAATATATTGTAAGTGGGATGCTTGTTCAATTACCATATATATTGTGTCAAATATGTTCAAAGTGGGATGGTGTCCCATCACTACATATTGTCATCAGAGCACGTTTTAGGAAAACATAATTGTAATGTCTAAAAATACATTTAGCCATATATCCCATGACTCCCTGATCTCATATCTGTCTTTGGAGTTGTAAAATTCTACTGTCCAAAATCCATATATTTTTTTTTGACTTGAATATATTGGAAGTAGGATTATCAGATCTCAGCTTCAGAACAACATAAGAGGTTTTTACAAACGGGTCTATCTTTGTCTGGGTCTATCTTACTCAGCGTGTGAGTTTGGAGAAGATTGGAGAGAATAAATATTTTCACTCAAAAAAACTAAAAGGGGTCCCCCTATGAGTTGTTTTTAAGTGAAAAAATTTATGTCCTCCAATCATCTCCAAACTCACACCCTGAGTTGATGACACTCAGACTTAGACGAAACTGGTCTTACTTTGAAGATATTTCACTCCTAAGCCAAGATCTGATAATCCAACTTCCAATATATTCCAGTCAAAAACATATATGGGTTTTTGACAGTAGAATTTTACACTTCTAATTACAGAAAAAGGATCAGAGGGACTTGGGCTGTATGGAAACATGTATTTTTTTTAACTATATAAAATGTTTTCCCAAAATGTATAAGTCTTTACTTTAACCATCCCAATTGCAATATATTTGACACAAGTGTTATATATTATATTTAAGCAGTACATTTCTTCGTAGATGTCTTTCAGTAACTGTAAAACATTTATTTTAATTATTTGTAATTTGCTAAGACACATGGAAGACCTTTACATCCCGAGGTAGTGATAGCTTACAACCTGGTCTCACACCTACTTGTGATATAGTCACATATATAGGAGACTGCAATTCATGCTGAAAATATGCGATATGTCACGAATTGCAGATTACTATATCACGAGTAGGTGTGAGACCGGGCTGTAGCTTAACATTACTGGCTGATGTAACTTTGCTAACTGACAAAGCGACACATTTATGTTATGATTAAAACCAATATTTAACAAAAAATATATTCATTAAACACATGAAAAGTGTTGTATTCTAATCAAATGATATTTAAACTCCCGCACGAGTTATGCACAGGGGCCGTGTCTTCATTAATTCAGACTTATTATCCTGGATTTAAGTCCTTTATAGAGTATTTAGTTATTTTTTATAACGTCTCTTCCTTACACATGTAAACAATCGTACACACACAAAAATGCGTGTATTTGTATAACTAAAAATGTGAGTCTGTAAACAAGTTTTAGTCCCCACACCGAGATTATATCCATCTACACACAGACAAAGAGAGAGTCCACCAGTTTCGCTACACTACACTTTGTTTGGGTTTTTATGTACTGTTTCTAATTCTATATTTTTGTTGTGATATCAGTTATAATTGAATATGTATTTTGTCTCGTTCACCAGTGATATTTTTCAGTTACTGTAGTTAAAACAGCATTTAACTAATCCATACGGGCCTACTTACATATTCATGATTGGATTTACATCACACACTGTAGCTGACACGAAACATAAATCCTTTGTGAACGTAGTCCCTACGTTTCATCTGAATTATTCATAACATAGTGAGCGAAGCACTGACCTATGGCTACGTTGAGCCCTACGTGAGCAGTGTGAAGACAGCAATATTAGTAAGCTGATCCCCATAGCAACTGGAAGTTAATTTTTCACAATAAAAAACCTCTGGTGTTTAGTACCTTAAAATTTGTAAACATGCATATTATTATATAACTTCATTCATAACATGCTCTAAAGCTTTTCATAATTGTATATCAAACAAACATCACTATTCTCTCACACTATGTGTGTGACACATACTGAGATTTGACATTGATAAATTATGTGCATTCTTTTAATAGCATACTGCTAAACAATACAGTGTCAATACAAACCCATGGTGAAATTAACTTTCCAGATCCTCCTCTTTCTGTAAACGTATTGTATGTTTAACGATACATTAAGTTACTCATGTTTTATTTAATTATGTGTATCTACTTCTATATATAAATTAAGAGAGGATAAATCTCCTTCAAAATGAAATTGAACAAAAAATTCTGAATTAAAAAAGGGCTTTTTCAGCAGTTCAGTGGTGGTTGAAGTGAGGGGTTTATATATATATATATATATATATATATATATATATATATATATATATATATGTGTGTGTGTGTGTGTGTGTGTGCTTTTAAACGTATTTATATATGTATAATGTTAATACAAAATCTCATAAAAAACATGGTCAAATCCAATACGCTTAGAGACCAACGACATTCCTTACACCTGGACCCCCATGACTACTGACGAAGAACACTCAGAAAAGTGACACTGAGCCTGCTGTGGGCCAACGCTGTTTTCTGACTGTGACTCTGAGCCGAGTGTAGTCAATTCACAAAAAACATTATAAGAACGCAGTACCAAAGCATGGCTCAATTTTGCATGTAGGTATTTGAGTATACACTAAGTAGGCTACAAGCTTATTGTTTTTAGTCCAATACACTTTATAAACTTGAATTCCTCTGTTTTTTTTTCATTTGTTTTAAATTATGCTCTAAACGTGTTGGATTCTCCGTGTTGACACGTAGCGTATAATTTCGTGTTAACACGTTAAGGTATTGACGCGTTATGAACGTGTTAACACGTTAAGTTTGTGTATTTCGTGAATCATGATGCTTTACTGCCACCAACTGGTGTATGGCGTTATTGCTGAAACAACATAAAGCCTTAACTTACCAAATAACGGAAACAATTCCAGTGTTTAATGTTCTGAACAATGTTTATGAGATTTTGTATAAACATTATACAAACATAATATTTATATAAACATAAATACGTTTAAAAGCGCACACAAACATAGATATATATACCCCTCACTTCAACCACCACTGAATTTACTGCTGAAAAAAGCCCTTTTTTAATTCAGATTTTTTTGTTCAATATAATTTTGAAGGAGATTTATCCTATCTTAACATATATAAGTATGTGGCCACAAATGGGTCCACAATTCCATTTAGACCTAACAGGTGGTGGTGGGGTCTTAGTTCCGAAAAGCCATTTAGTGGACAAAATAGCAGTTGCTTACCTCTTCGTAGTACCACACCATCCCAATCCACATATATGATACGCCGCTTGGTGGACCTTATCGGCCTAGCGCGCGGCGCCCCCTAGACGATTTACTTTGCAGAGCCCGGGGTCGGGTCCTGGGCACACGTGGTGAGAGCTAAAAATCCTCAAAGTTTGGGCCTTTTACCCGCACTTTTGCATCAATCCACCAGGTGGCTCCCGGAACGTCCCGATTCCAATATATTCCATTACAGGCAAATATATTGGGATTGGGATGGCGTATATATTTATCATTCGTTGAAGTGTTTTGTAATGTTTTTAATACTTTTAACATGCCCAACATCCATAGACATTAACATTTTTAAAGTGTTGGCTACTTTGATAAGGCAACACAAACGTCCTTTCACAAAGTTTCCAACTATCTTTGATATATTTATAATGCCAGTAAACCGACAAACACGTAACCACAGTGAGCCAGCCTGTCCTTCTGAAACTCTTGTCCGAACGCCTTACTTTCAAATTTTCAAGTTAGCTAATGTTACTGCTGCATTACTTAAGGTGGAAGCGAAAAATTTAAAAGCTTCTGAGCGAACACCAGTCAGAATGTCAACACTAGAACTATCAGGATTTTCATATACCCCCTTTTTCTACCAGAGGCTGCCAAATGGCAGTGCTGGGGTAATTTGCAACCCATTAGGCCACATTTTGTTATGTACATTAAGCCACTACTAGGTGCTAAAACGGGGGGATGGGTGATAGTGTGAACTGTGTTGACTGACAAAGCTCTGAGAGTCACAGCAGGCACAGACTTTCAGGAGTTTAGTTTAGGGCAACAGTCTCAACAAATAAAAAATATTTTGGTACTTTGGCAGTTTTCTCAGCTGCTGATAATTATTATTATAATCTTTCAAAAATATAATGAAATAATACTTGTTTATTTAGAATACACACAATAAAGAATTATTTAAGCTTTTTAGTTTATATTTGGTGATCTAATGCAGTATTATTTGATGTGAAACCTACAAAAACCTTGAGAAATATAAATAAAAAATTCAGTTAAGTAAAAATTGCTCAAAAATAGTATTTAAGTTTAATTTGAGTCATATTTACTTGTCAAGAAAAACACTTTGCCAATGGGGTGAGATATTTTGACTTAAAACAAGAAAAAATGTCCTGATAATATTCTTTTACTTGGGTTTTTAAATGTTTAAGTAAAAATGTCCTTTTTACAAGTAGCTGAGGGTTGTTTTTTGTATAAATTTATGTAAAAATATCTTTACCTATTGGCAGTTTTTCAAAAGACAAAAACTACTTAAAATAAGGTTACAACATATCAGAGCTATTTTGACTAATCAATATGCCACTTTTTGCACTGTGAAAACAATCCTACATTAGTACAAAGGAGGCAGTTTTTCAAAAGGCAAATTTACTTAAAATCTGAACTTTAGCTATTTTGACAAATCATCAGTGAGAAAACAATCCAAAATTAGTACAAAGGAGGCAGACTTGAGGTGTTTTGGAATTATAGTTCAAATAATGTCTTTGTGTGAGTTTTAGAGAAAGATGACTGCAGACACTGGAAAACTTGTTAATAAAGTGCATAAACTTTATATAATAAACTGCACCAAAGTAAATAGCCTATCTGGCTACATGCTGAGTGAAATAAAATAGAATAAACCTTTCTCACTATAGTACAATATTACAAATATACACGATGGAGGTAACTGAGATGGGTGTGTCAGTGTCAGTCAGGGTGTGTATTCCCTGCCACATACGCCGAGGGTCAGAGGAGGTAAAGTGCTCCTCAATCCAGAGTTTGTAGCAGTGCTTGGCTATAGCTGTTAGTCTCTTCATATTGCCAGGAACTCCAGTGGGCGGTACAAAGGACGCTTGTACCCTGAGCGCTTCTATGCTGAGGGATGCCATGCCAAGAAATCTCGGACCACCAGTCTTGTTTTTTGCCCTTCTTTTGTATGCATTAGGTTTCTCCATTTATGTGCATCTGCTTTTCTTTTTTCTGTAAATCAGGACCGGCGTTTGTAGCAGTGCTTGGCTATAGCTATTCCTCTCCTCAGGTTAGCTCTGGCCAAGCTGTATGCTTCCCGGCGTCCTGATCTGAAGGCAGCATCTCTGGCTTTGAGCAATGTGCGAACCTCTCTGTTTATCCAGGGCATTTGAATAGGGAATGTTAATTGTTATGGCAAACTTAAATTTAATGATTAAGTATCACCAGGAAGAAAGATCGATGCTCAAAGAATTCTTTGAGGAGAAGAGAGGAATAAGACAGACAGTCAAAGTCAGTCCACACAGTTGTTGATGTGTTTCAGGACAGAGTTAGTGTAGGTGTCCAAGTGGATGTGTGAGCCTGTGGAGGCTCGGGCAGCATACTCACTCCAGTCGGTGTGCTGGAACTGTTGCTGAAGGAAGGAGTCAGCCCCATCCATCCAGAACTTTACAGTTCTGGTTGAAGGCTTAATCCTCTGCATGACTGGAGTGTATTTGGGAAGCAGGAACAAAGAAAGATGATCGGAAAGTCCAAGATGGGGGTGGGGTGTTGTTTTGAAGCTGGTTAAAGTCGAACCAATGCTGAATCCGGTGTTTGTGCAGTGAATGTTAATTTCCAAAAGTGTCTGTCTGTCGTAACTGTAGTTCGCAAGAGTTATTTGCGCAAGAAAACTGGAGATAGCTAAGTACAGAAGTATAACATCACTAAAACCGGTAAGACGCTGAGCCTCGCAGTGTGATCGTGACGCCATCTTGGTCCTGGGAGACCAAGGACCATTTCCTATGGATATCAAGGTCCCAGAATCTGGAGGAAGAGAGGAGAGGCACGGAATCCACATTGCTCGAGGTACCCTGTAAAGTTTCCACAGTAAGTGGCGGTTTGGGGTCCCATGTCATCTGCTGGTGTGGGTCCACTGTATTTTCTGAGGTCCAAGGTCAACGCAGCCGCCTACCAGGGAGATTTAGATTACTTTATGCTTCCTTATGCTTCCAAGCGGGGTGGGTTAGTGCAGTGTGTAGTGCTGTTGAGAGCGAAGACACCCGCAAGTTCCACAGCACAAGCTCTTAGCACACGGCCAGGTACACCATCAGGGCCAGCTGCCTTCCGTGCATTCACTCTGCTCAGCATGCGACTGACGTCCGAAGTGGAAAGTACAAGTGGGTTGTCGTCGGTGGAGGATCGTTTATTGAAGATATCAATATCATCTGGTCGAAACGAGTGTAAAAGTTGTTCAGCTCATCAGGGAGTGAAGCACTGTTGGTACATGGAACAAAGCTAGTTGGTTTATAGTCAGTCAGGGTGTGTATTCCCTACCACATACGCCGAGGGTCAGAGGAGGTAAAGTGCTCCTCAATCCGGCGTTTGTAGCAGTGCTTGGATATAGCTATTAGTCTCTTCATATTGCCAGGAACTCCAGTGGGCGGTACAAAGGACGCTCGTACCCTGAGCGCTTCTATGCTGAGGGATGCCATGGTAAGAAATCTCAGACCACCAGTCTTGTTTTTTGCCCTTCTTTTGTACGCATTAGGTTTTTCCATTTATGTGCATCTGCTTTTGTTTTTTTTGTGAATCAGGACCGGCGTTTGTAGCAGTGCTTGGCTATAGCTATTCCTCTCCTCAGGTTAGCTCTGACCAAGCTGTATGCTTCCCGGCGTCCTGATCTGAAGGCAGCATCTCTGGCTTTGAGCAGAGTGCGAACCTCTCTGTTCATCCAGGGCTTCTGATTAGGGAATGTTAATTATTATGGCAAACTTAAAATTAGTGATTAAGTATCACCAGGAAGGAAGATTGACGCTCAAAGAATTCTTTGAGGAGAAGAGAGGAATAAGACAGACAGTCAAAGATTGCGTGAATCCGGTGTTTGTGCAGTGAATGTTAATTTCCAAAAGAGTCTGTCTCTTGTAGCTGTAGTTCGCAAGAGTTATTTGCGCAAGAAAACTGGAGATAGCTAAGTACAGAAGTATAACATCACTAAAACTGGTAAGACGCTGAGCCTCGCAGTGTGATCGCGATGCCATCTTGGTCCTGGGAGACCAAGGACCATTTCCTATAGAAATCAAGGTCCCAGAATCTGGAGGAAGAGAGGAGAGGCACGGAATCCACATTGCTCGAGGTACCCTGTAAAGTTTCCACAGTCAGTGGCGGTTTGGGGTCCCATGTCATCTGCTGGTGTGGGTCCACTGTATTTTCTGAGGTCCAAGGTCAACGCAGCCGCCTACCAGGGAGATTTAGATTACTTTATGCTTCCAAGCGAGGTGGGTTAGTGCAGTGTGTAGTGCTGTTGAGATAGCGTCCTCGGTGGATCTGTTGCAACGATAAGCAAACTGGTGTGGGTCCAGCGTAGCAGGCAGGCAGGATTTCAAGTGAGAAAGAACTAGTCTTTTAAAGCACTTGGAAATTATTGGGGTGAGTGCTACAGGTCGAAAGTCATTAAAGTCTGAAGCAGTAGAATGCTTAGGCACAGGCACAATAATGGCTGACTTAAAGATAGATGGTACAGCTGCCTGGGCAAGCGAAACATTAAAGATGTGAGCGAAGACACCCGCAAGTTCCACAGCACAAGCTCTTAGCACACGGCCAGGTACACCATCAGGGCAAGCTGCCTTCTGTGCATTCACTCTGCTCAGCATGTGACTGACGTCCGAATTGGAAAGTACAAGTGGGTTGTCGTCGGTGGAGGATCGTTTATTGAAGATATCAATATCATCTGGTCGAAACGAGCGTAGAAGTTGTTCAGCTCATCAGGGAGTGAAGCACTGTTGGTAGATGGAACAAAGCTAGTTGGTTTATAGTCAGTCAGGGTGTGTATTCCCTGCCACATACGCCGAGGGTCAGAGGAGGTAAAGTGCTCCTCAATCCGTCGTTTGTAGCAGTGCTTGGCTATAGCTATTAGTCTCTTCATATTGCCAGGGACTCCAGTGGGCGGTACAGAGGACGCTTGTACCCTGAGCGCTTGTTGATGCATTTCAGGACAGAGTTAGTGTAGGTGTCCAAGTGGATGTGTGAGCCTGTGCAGGCTCGGGCAGCATACTCACTCCAGTCGGTGTGCTGGAACTGTTGCTGAAGGAAGGAGTCAGCCCCATCCATCCAGAACTTTACAGTTCTGGTTGAAGGCTTAATCCTCTGCATGACTGGAGTGTATTTGGGAAGCAGGAACAAAGAAAGATGATCGGAAAGTCCAAGATGGGGGAGGGGTGTTGTTTTGAAGCTGGTTAAAGTCCAACCGATGCTGAATCCGGTGTTTGTGCAGTGAATGTTAATTTCCAAAAGTGTCTGTCTGTCGTAACTGTAGTTCGCAAGAGTTATTTGCGCAAGAAAACTGGAGATAGCTAAGTACAGAAGTATAACATCACTAAAACCGGTAAGACGCTGAGCCTCGCAGTGTGATCGCGATGCCATCTTGGTCCTGGAAGACCAAGGACCATTTCCTATAGAAATCAAGGTCCCAGAATCTGGAGGAAGAGAGGAGAGGCACGGAATCCACATTGTTCGAGCTACCCTGTAAAGTTTCCACAGTCAGTGGCGGTTTGGTGTCCCATGTCATCTGCTGGTGTGGGTCCACTTTATTTTCTGAGGTCCAAGGTCGACGCAGCCGCCTACCAGGGAGATTTAGATTACTTTATGCTTCCTTATGCTTCCAAGCGAGGTGGGTTAGTGCAGTGTGTAGTGCTGTTGAGATAGCGTCCTCGGTGGATCTGTTGCAACGATAAGCAAACTGGTGTGGGTCCAGCGTAGCAGGCAGGCAGGATTTCAAGTGAGAAAGAACTAGTCTTTTAAAGCACTTGGAAATTATTGAGGTGGGTTATGCAGTGTGTAGTTCTGTTGAGAGCGAAGACACCCGCAAGTTCCACAGCACAAGCACTCAGCACACGGCCAGGTACACCATCAGGGCCAGCTGCCTTCCGTGCATTCACTCTACTCAGCATGCGACTGACGTCCGAAGTGGAAAGTACAAGTGGGTTGTCATCGGTGGAGGATCGTTTATTGAAGATATCATTATCATCTGGTCGAAACGAGCGTAAAAGTTGTTCAGCTTATCAGGGAGTGAAGCACTGTTGGTAAATGGAACAAAGCTAGTTGGTTTATAGTCAGTCAGGGCGTGTATTCCCTGCCACGTACACCGAGGGTCAGAGGAGGTAAAGTGCTCCTCAATCCGGCATTTGTAGCAGTGCTTGGCTATAGCTATTAGTCTCTTCATATTGCCAGGAACTCCAGTGGGCGGTACAAAGGACGCTCGTACCCTGAGCGCTTCTATGCTGAGGGATGCCATGGTAAGAAATCTCAGACCACCAGTCTTGTTTTTTGCCCTTCTTTTGTACGCATTAGGTTTTTCCATTTATGTGCATCTGCTTTTGTTTTTTTTGTGAATCAGGACCGGCGTTTGTAGCAGTGCTTGGCTATAGCTATTCCTCTCCTCAGGTTAGCTCTGACCAAGCTGTATGCTTCCCTGCATCCTGATCTGAAGGCAGCATCTCTGGCTTTGAGCAGAGTGCGAACCTCTCTGTTCATCCAGGGCTTCTGATTAGGGAATGTTAATTATTATGGCAAACTTAAAATTAATGATTAAGTATCACCAGGAAGAAAGATCGACGCTCAAAGAATTCTTTGAGGAGAAGAGAGGAATAAGACAGACAGTCAAAGATTCTCTCTTATCTCTTGAATTTATTGAACAAATCCAAGCCATATATAGGACCCCAGTCACGTACACCATTATTAGATCATGTCTCGTTCCATCAACCCAAACATTCCCTTATTGGTGCCTCGTCATCTCCCTTTTATCTCCGTCCTCTTCGTATTGCCAGGAACTCCAGTGGGCGGTACAAGGACACTTGTACAAGCGCCTCTATGCTAAGGAATGTCATGTTAAGAAATCTTGGACCCTCGTCAACGTCAGAGAGGATCCCAGGCATGTCGCACCCCTTCTGCATAGGAGGTTATTTCGGGCGGGCCGAGCACAACGTGGGCATGGGCGTTTCCAGTGCGGGGCCGTCAGGATTTCAGAGGGCAGTACGAAATGAAGGTGTCTGAACGATGACAACCGACGTGGAGATGCTGCTCTACCGGAAAACCAGACCCGCCTTGGGTAGGCACCTGCCAGGCTTCATAAAAAGAAGCAGAGGGATCCTACCCCATGCTGCGGGTCAGCTTCCAGGGATGGGTTTTGTTTACCCTTCCCGTACCTATCTTTGGGAGACTTAGGCGGCCAGTCCCCTACGCTGAGACAGTCCGAAAACGGCGGCCGCAGGCACAGCGATGTCCGGGGCTCTGCATCTGAACTCGTGGCCCCACTCCTGTTTGCCAGCGTGCCCCACGAATCGACATTTCCTGGTTCTCCTCTGTCGGGACAGCAGATCCGAAAGGAGTGCTGCTCCGAACAAACGCACCGAGAGCGGCCGCGCCCGACCCGGGGCCCCGAAAAGGGTCTCGGTAGGGCCGACCCAC
>NC_089815.1:33074651-33084651 GCF_029633855.1 Hoplias malabaricus | reverse complement strand
TGTCCAATTGCAATATATTCTGATGGTGTCAAATATATTGGAAGTGGGATGGTTGTCCAATTCCCATACATCCTGATGGTGTCAAATATATTGTAAGTGGGATAGTTGTCCAATTCCCCTATATCCTGATGGTGTCAAATATATTGGAAATGAGATGGTTGTCCAATTACCATACATCCTTATGGCTTCAAATATATTGTAAGTGGGATGCTTGTTCAATTACCATATATATTGTGTCAAATATGTTCAAAGTGGGATGGTGTCCCATCACTACATATTGTCATCAGAGCACGTTTTAGGAAAACATAATTGTAATGTCTAAAAATACATTTAGCCATATATCCCATGACTCCCTGATCTCATATCTGTCTTTGGAGTTGTAAAATTCTACTGTCCAAAATCCATATATTTTTTTTTTGACTTGAATATATTGGAAGTAGGATTATCAGATCTCAGCTTCAGAACAACATAAGAGGTTTTTACAAACGGGTCTATCTTTGTCTGGGTCTATCTTACTCAGCGTGTGAGTTTGGAGAAGATTGGAGAGAATAAATATTTTCACTCAAAAAAACTAAAAGGGGTCCCCCTATGAGTTGTTTTTAAGTGAAAAAATTTATGTCCTCCAATCATCTCCAAACTCACACCCTGAGTTGATGACACTCAGACTTAGACGAAACTGGTCTTACTTTGAAGATATTTCACTCCTAAGCCAAGATCTGATAATCCAACTTCCAATATATTCCAGTCAAAAACATATATGGGTTTTTGACAGTAGAATTTTACACTTCTAATTACAGAAAAAGGATCAGAGGGACTTGGGCTGTATGGAAACATGTATTTTTTTTAACTATATAAAATGTTTTCCCAAAATGTATAAGTCTTTACTTTAACCATCCCAATTGCAATATATTTGACACAAGTGTTATATATTATATTTAAGCAGTACATTTCTTCGTAGATGTCTTTCAGTAACTGTAAAACATTTATTTTAATTATTTGTAATTTGCTAAGACACATGGAAGACCTTTACATCCCGAGGTAGTGATAGCTTACAACCTGGTCTCACACCTACTTGTGATATAGTCACATATATAGGAGACTGCAATTCATGCTGAAAATATGCGATATGTCACGAATTGCAGATTACTATATCACGAGTAGGTGTGAGACCGGGCTGTAGCTTAACATTACTGGCTGATGTAACTTTGCTAACTGACAAAGCGACACATTTATGTTATGATTAAAACCAATATTTAACAAAAAATATATTCATTAAACACATGAAAAGTGTTGTATTCTAATCAAATGATATTTAAACTCCCGCACGAGTTATGCACAGGGGCCGTGTCTTCATTAATTCAGACTTATTATCCTGGATTTAAGTCCTTTATAGAGTATTTAGTTATTTTTTATAACGTCTCTTCCTTACACATGTAAACAATCGTACACACACAAAAATGCGTGTATTTGTATAACTAAAAATGTGAGTCTGTAAACAAGTTTTAGTCCCCACACCGAGATTATATCCATCTACACACAGACAAAGAGAGAGTCCACCAGTTTCGCTACACTACACTTTGTTTGGGTTTTTATGTACTGTTTCTAATTCTATATTTTTGTTGTGATATCAGTTATAATTGAATATGTATTTTGTCTCGTTCACCAGTGATATTTTTCAGTTACTGTAGTTAAAACAGCATTTAACTAATCCATACGGGCCTACTTACATATTCATGATTGGATTTACATCACACACTGTAGCTGACACGAAACATAAATCCTTTGTGAACGTAGTCCCTACGTTTCATCTGAATTATTCATAACATAGTGAGCGAAGCACTGACCTATGGCTACGTTGAGCCCTACGTGAGCAGTGTGAAGACAGCAATATTAGTAAGCTGATCCCCATAGCAACTGGAAGTTAATTTTTCACAATAAAAAACCTCTGGTGTTTAGTACCTTAAAATTTGTAAACATGCATATTATTATATAACTTCATTCATAACATGCTCTAAAGCTTTTCATAATTGTATATCAAACAAACATCACTATTCTCTCACACTATGTGTGTGACACATACTGAGATTTGACATTGATAAATTATGTGCATTCTTTTAATAGCATACTGCTAAACAATACAGTGTCAATACAAACCCATGGTGAAATTAACTTTCCAGATCCTCCTCTTTCTGTAAACGTATTGTATGTTTAACGATACATTAAGTTACTCATGTTTTATTTAATTATGTGTATCTACTTCTATATATAAATTAAGAGAGGATAAATCTCCTTCAAAATGAAATTGAACAAAAAATTCTGAATTAAAAAAGGGCTTTTTCAGCAGTTCAGTGGTGGTTGAAGTGAGGGGTTTATATATATATATATATATATATATATATATATATATATATATATATATATATATATATATATATATATATGTGTGTGTGTGTGTGTGTGTGTGTGTGCTTTTAAACGTATTTATATATGTATAATGTTAATACAAAATCTCATAAAAAACATGGTCAAATCCAATACGCTTAGAGACCAACGACATTCCTTACACCTGGACCCCCATGACTACTGACGAAGAACACTCAGAAAAGTGACACTGAGCCTGCTGTGGGCCAACGCTGTTTTCTGACTGTGACTCTGAGCCGAGTGTAGTCAATTCACAAAAAACATTATAAGAACGCAGTACCAAAGCATGGCTCAATTTTGCATGTAGGTATTTGAGTATACACTAAGTAGGCTACAAGCTTATTGTTTTTAGTCCAATACACTTTATAAACTTGAATTCCTCTGTTTTTTTTTCATTTGTTTTAAATTATGCTCTAAACGTGTTGGATTCTCCGTGTTGACACGTAGCGTATAATTTCGTGTTAACACGTTAAGGTATTGACGCGTTATGAACGTGTTAACACGTTAAGTTTGTGTATTTCGTGAATCATGATGCTTTACTGCCACCAACTGGTGTATGGCGTTATTGCTGAAACAACATAAAGCCTTAACTTACCAAATAACGGAAACAATTCCAGTGTTTAATGTTCTGAACAATGTTTATGAGATTTTGTATAAACATTATACAAACATAATATTTATATAAACATAAATACGTTTAAAAGCGCACACAAACATAGATATATATACCCCTCACTTCAACCACCACTGAATTTACTGCTGAAAAAAGCCCTTTTTTAATTCAGATTTTTTTGTTCAATATAATTTTGAAGGAGATTTATCCTATCTTAACATATATAAGTATGTGGCCACAAATGGGTCCACAATTCCATTTAGACCTAACAGGTGGTGGTGGGGTCTTAGTTCCGAAAAGCCATTTAGTGGACAAAATAGCAGTTGCTTACCTCTTCGTAGTACCACACCATCCCAATCCACATATATGATACGCCGCTTGGTGGACCTTATCGGCCTAGCGCGCGGCGCCCCCTAGACGATTTACTTTGCAGAGCCCGGGGTCGGGTCCTGGGCACACGTGGTGAGAGCTAAAAATCCTCAAAGTTTGGGCCTTTTACCCGCACTTTTGCATCAATCCACCAGGTGGCTCCCGGAACGTCCCGATTCCAATATATTCCATTACAGGCAAATATATTGGGATTGGGATGGCGTATATATTTATCATTCGTTGAAGTGTTTTGTAATGTTTTTAATACTTTTAACATGCCCAACATCCATAGACATTAACATTTTTAAAGTGTTGGCTACTTTGATAAGGCAACACAAACGTCCTTTCACAAAGTTTCCAACTATCTTTGATATATGTATAATGCCAGTAAACCGACAAACACGTAACCACAGTGAGCCAGCCTGTCCTTCTGAAACTCTTGTCCGAACGCCTTACTTTCAAATTTTCAAGTTAGCTAATGTTACTGCTGCATTACTTAAGGTGGAAGCGAAAAATTTAAAAGCTTCTGAGCGAACACCAGTCAGAATGTCAACACTAGAACTATCAGGATTTTCATATACCCCCTTTTTCTACCAGAGGCTGCCAAATGGCAGTGCTGGGGTAATTTGCAACCCATTAGGCCACATTTTGTTATGTACATTAAGCCACTACTAGGTGCTAAAACGGGGGGATGGGTGATAGTGTGAACTGTGTTGACTGACAAAGCTCTGAGAGTCACAGCAGGCACAGACTTTCAGGAGTTTAGTTTAGGGCAACAGTCTCAACAAATAAAAAATATTTTGGTACTTTGGCAGTTTTCTCAGCTGCTGATAATTATTATTATAATCTTTCAAAAATATAATGAAATAATACTTGTTTATTTAGAATACACACAATAAAGAATTATTTAAGCTTTTTAGTTTATATTTGTTGATCTAATGCAGTATTATTTGATGTGAAACCTACAAAAACCTTGAGAAATATAAATAAAAAATTCAGTTAAGTAAAAATTGCTCAAAAATAGTATTTAAGTTTAATTTGAGTCATATTTACTTGTCAAGAAAAACACTTTGCCAATGGGGTGAGATATTTTGACTTAAAACAAGAAAAAATGTCCTGATAATATTCTTTTACTTGGGTTTTTAAATGTTTAAGTAAAAATGTCCTTTTTACAAGTAGCTGAGGGTTGTTTTTTGTATAAATTTATGTAAAAATATCTTTACCTATTGGCAGTTTTTCAAAAGACAAAAACTACTTAAAATAAGGTTACAACATATCAGAGCTATTTTGACTAATCAATATGCCACTTTTTGCACTGTGAAAACAATCCTACATTAGTACAAAGGAGGCAGTTTTTCAAAAGGCAAATTTACTTAAAATCTGAACTTTAGCTATTTTGACAAATCATCAGTGAGAAAACAATCCAAAATTAGTACAAAGGAGGCAGACTTGAGGTGTTTTGGAATTATAGTTCAAATAATGTCTTTGTGTGAGTTTTAGAGAAAGATGACTGCAGACACTGGAAAACTTGTTAATAAAGTGCATAAACTTTATATAATAAACTGCACCAAAGTAAATAGCCTATCTGGCTACATGCTGAGTGAAATAAAATAGAATAAACCTTTCTCACTATAGTACAATATTACAAATATACACGATGGAGGTAACTGAGATGGGTGTGTCAGTGTCAGTCAGGGTGTGTATTCCCTGCCACATACGCCGAGGGTCAGAGGAGGTAAAGTGCTCCTCAATCCAGAGTTTGTAGCAGTGCTTGGCTATAGCTGTTAGTCTCTTCATATTGCCAGGAACTCCAGTGGGCGGTACAAAGGACGCTTGTACCCTGAGCGCTTCTATGCTGAGGGATGCCATGCCAAGAAATCTCGGACCACCAGTCTTGTTTTTTGCCCTTCTTTTGTATGCATTAGGTTTCTCCATTTATGTGCATCTGCTTTTCTTTTTTCTGTAAATCAGGACCGGCGTTTGTAGCAGTGCTTGGCTATAGCTATTCCTCTCCTCAGGTTAGCTCTGGCCAAGCTGTATGCTTCCCGGCGTCCTGATCTGAAGGCAGCATCTCTGGCTTTGAGCAATGTGCGAACCTCTCTGTTTATCCAGGGCATTTGAATAGGGAATGTTAATTGTTATGGCAAACTTAAATTTAATGATTAAGTATCACCAGGAAGAAAGATCGATGCTCAAAGAATTCTTTGAGGAGAAGAGAGGAATAAGACAGACAGTCAAAGTCAGTCCACACAGTTGTTGATGTGTTTCAGGACAGAGTTAGTGTAGGTGTCCAAGTGGATGTGTGAGCCTGTGGAGGCTCGGGCAGCATACTCACTCCAGTCGGTGTGCTGGAACTGTTGCTGAAGGAAGGAGTCAGCCCCATCCATCCAGAACTTTACAGTTCTGGTTGAAGGCTTAATCCTCTGCATGACTGGAGTGTATTTGGGAAGCAGGAACAAAGAAAGATGATCGGAAAGTCCAAGATGGGGGTGGGGTGTTGTTTTGAAGCTGGTTAAAGTCGAACCAATGCTGAATCCGGTGTTTGTGCAGTGAATGTTAATTTCCAAAAGTGTCTGTCTGTCGTAACTGTAGTTCGCAAGAGTTATTTGCGCAAGAAAACTGGAGATAGCTAAGTACAGAAGTATAACATCACTAAAACCGGTAAGACGCTGAGCCTCGCAGTGTGATCGTGACGCCATCTTGGTCCTGGGAGACCAAGGACCATTTCCTATGGATATCAAGGTCCCAGAATCTGGAGGAAGAGAGGAGAGGCACGGAATCCACATTGCTCGAGGTACCCTGTAAAGTTTCCACAGTAAGTGGCGGTTTGGGGTCCCATGTCATCTGCTGGTGTGGGTCCACTGTATTTTCTGAGGTCCAAGGTCAACGCAGCCGCCTACCAGGGAGATTTAGATTACTTTATGCTTCCTTATGCTTCCAAGCGGGGTGGGTTAGTGCAGTGTGTAGTGCTGTTGAGAGCGAAGACACCCGCAAGTTCCACAGCACAAGCTCTTAGCACACGGCCAGGTACACCATCAGGGCCAGCTGCCTTCCGTGCATTCACTCTGCTCAGCATGCGACTGACGTCCGAAGTGGAAAGTACAAGTGGGTTGTCGTCGGTGGAGGATCGTTTATTGAAGATATCAATATCATCTGGTCGAAACGAGTGTAAAAGTTGTTCAGCTCATCAGGGAGTGAAGCACTGTTGGTACATGGAACAAAGCTAGTTGGTTTATAGTCAGTCAGGGTGTGTATTCCCTACCACATACGCCGAGGGTCAGAGGAGGTAAAGTGCTCCTCAATCCGGCGTTTGTAGCAGTGCTTGGATATAGCTATTAGTCTCTTCATATTGCCAGGAACTCCAGTGGGCGGTACAAAGGACGCTCGTACCCTGAGCGCTTCTATGCTGAGGGATGCCATGGTAAGAAATCTCAGACCACCAGTCTTGTTTTTTGCCCTTCTTTTGTACGCATTAGGTTTTTCCATTTATGTGCATCTGCTTTTGTTTTTTTTGTGAATCAGGACCGGCGTTTGTAGCAGTGCTTGGCTATAGCTATTCCTCTCCTCAGGTTAGCTCTGACCAAGCTGTATGCTTCCCGGCGTCCTGATCTGAAGGCAGCATCTCTGGCTTTGAGCAGAGTGCGAACCTCTCTGTTCATCCAGGGCTTCTGATTAGGGAATGTTAATTATTATGGCAAACTTAAAATTAGTGATTAAGTATCACCAGGAAGGAAGATTGACGCTCAAAGAATTCTTTGAGGAGAAGAGAGGAATAAGACAGACAGTCAAAGATTGCGTGAATCCGGTGTTTGTGCAGTGAATGTTAATTTCCAAAAGAGTCTGTCTCTTGTAGCTGTAGTTCGCAAGAGTTATTTGCGCAAGAAAACTGGAGATAGCTAAGTACAGAAGTATAACATCACTAAAACTGGTAAGACGCTGAGCCTCGCAGTGTGATCGCGATGCCATCTTGGTCCTGGGAGACCAAGGACCATTTCCTATAGAAATCAAGGTCCCAGAATCTGGAGGAAGAGAGGAGAGGCACGGAATCCACATTGCTCGAGGTACCCTGTAAAGTTTCCACAGTCAGTGGCGGTTTGGGGTCCCATGTCATCTGCTGGTGTGGGTCCACTGTATTTTCTGAGGTCCAAGGTCAACGCAGCCGCCTACCAGGGAGATTTAGATTACTTTATGCTTCCAAGCGAGGTGGGTTAGTGCAGTGTGTAGTGCTGTTGAGATAGCGTCCTCGGTGGATCTGTTGCAACGATAAGCAAACTGGTGTGGGTCCAGCGTAGCAGGCAGGCAGGATTTCAAGTGAGAAAGAACTAGTCTTTTAAAGCACTTGGAAATTATTGGGGTGAGTGCTACAGGTCGAAAGTCATTAAAGTCTGAAGCAGTAGAATGCTTAGGCACAGGCACAATAATGGCTGACTTAAAGATAGATGGTACAGCTGCCTGGGCAAGCGAAACATTAAAGATGTGAGCGAAGACACCCGCAAGTTCCACAGCACAAGCTCTTAGCACACGGCCAGGTACACCATCAGGGCAAGCTGCCTTCTGTGCATTCACTCTGCTCAGCATGTGACTGACGTCCGAATTGGAAAGTACAAGTGGGTTGTCGTCGGTGGAGGATCGTTTATTGAAGATATCAATATCATCTGGTCGAAACGAGCGTAGAAGTTGTTCAGCTCATCAGGGAGTGAAGCACTGTTGGTAGATGGAACAAAGCTAGTTGGTTTATAGTCAGTCAGGGTGTGTATTCCCTGCCACATACGCCGAGGGTCAGAGGAGGTAAAGTGCTCCTCAATCCGTCGTTTGTAGCAGTGCTTGGCTATAGCTATTAGTCTCTTCATATTGCCAGGGACTCCAGTGGGCGGTACAGAGGACGCTTGTACCCTGAGCGCTTGTTGATGCATTTCAGGACAGAGTTAGTGTAGGTGTCCAAGTGGATGTGTGAGCCTGTGCAGGCTCGGGCAGCATACTCACTCCAGTCGGTGTGCTGGAACTGTTGCTGAAGGAAGGAGTCAGCCCCATCCATCCAGAACTTTACAGTTCTGGTTGAAGGCTTAATCCTCTGCATGACTGGAGTGTATTTGGGAAGCAGGAACAAAGAAAGATGATCGGAAAGTCCAAGATGGGGGAGGGGTGTTGTTTTGAAGCTGGTTAAAGTCCAACCGATGCTGAATCCGGTGTTTGTGCAGTGAATGTTAATTTCCAAAAGTGTCTGTCTGTCGTAACTGTAGTTCGCAAGAGTTATTTGCGCAAGAAAACTGGAGATAGCTAAGTACAGAAGTATAACATCACTAAAACCGGTAAGACGCTGAGCCTCGCAGTGTGATCGCGATGCCATCTTGGTCCTGGAAGACCAAGGACCATTTCCTATAGAAATCAAGGTCCCAGAATCTGGAGGAAGAGAGGAGAGGCACGGAATCCACATTGTTCGAGCTACCCTGTAAAGTTTCCACAGTCAGTGGCGGTTTGGTGTCCCATGTCATCTGCTGGTGTGGGTCCACTTTATTTTCTGAGGTCCAAGGTCGACGCAGCCGCCTACCAGGGAGATTTAGATTACTTTATGCTTCCTTATGCTTCCAAGCGAGGTGGGTTAGTGCAGTGTGTAGTGCTGTTGAGATAGCGTCCTCGGTGGATCTGTTGCAATGATAAGCAAACTGGTCTTTTAACTGGTCTAGAAAGAACTAGTCTTTTAAAGCACTTGGAAATTATTGAGGTGGGTTATGCAGTGTGTAGTTCTGTTGAGAGCGAAGACACCCGCAAGTTCCACAGCACAAGCACTCAGCACACGGCCAGGTACACCATCAGGGCCAGCTGCCTTCCGTGCATTCACTCTACTCAGCATGCGACTGACGTCCGAAGTGGAAAGTACAAGTGGGTTGTCATCGGTGGAGGATCGTTTATTGAAGATATCATTATCATCTGGTCGAAACGAGCGTAAAAGTTGTTCAGCTTATCAGGGAGTGAAGCACTGTTGGTAAATGGAACAAAGCTAGTTGGTTTATAGTCAGTCAGGGCGTGTATTCCCTGCCACGTACACCGAGGGTCAGAGGAGGTAAAGTGCTCCTCAATCCGGCATTTGTAGCAGTGCTTGGCTATAGCTATTAGTCTCTTCATATTGCCAGGAACTCCAGTGGGCGGTACAAAGGACGCTCGTACCCTGAGCGCTTCTATGCTGAGGGATGCCATGGTAAGAAATCTCAGACCACCAGTCTTGTTTTTTGCCCTTCTTTTGTACGCATTAGGTTTTTCCATTTATGTGCATCTGCTTTTGTTTTTTTTGTGAATCAGGACCGGCGTTTGTAGCAGTGCTTGGCTATAGCTATTCCTCTCCTCAGGTTAGCTCTGACCAAGCTGTATGCTTCCCTGCATCCTGATCTGAAGGCAGCATCTCTGGCTTTGAGCAGAGTGCGAACCTCTCTGTTCATCCAGGGCTTCTGATTAGGGAATGTTAATTATTATGGCAAACTTAAAATTAATGATTAAGTATCACCAGGAAGAAAGATCGACGCTCAAAGAATTCTTTGAGGAGAAGAGAGGAATAAGACAGACAGTCAAAGATTCTCTCTTATCTCTTGAATTTATTGAACA